>NC_034202.2:44259507-44535055 GCF_002021735.2 Oncorhynchus kisutch | reverse complement strand
GGTCCCATACATGATCATTACACCAGGTGCACCTTGTGCTGGGGGACAAAATAAAAACGCCACTGTAAATGTGCAGGTTCGTTTTGCACACAACGACAATGCCAACAGATGTCCTCACAGTTTTGAGGGAGTTTTCATATGCATGCTGACTGCAGGAAATGTTCACCAGAGCTGTTGCCAGATTATTGAATGTTAATTTCTCTACCATAAGCCGCCTCCAACGTCGTTTTAGAGAATTTGGCAGTACGTCCAACTGGCCTCACATGGCGTCGGTGTAGGCGAGCGGTTTGTTGATGTCAACGTTGTGAACAGAGTGCTCCATGGGTGACGGTGGATGTTATGGTATGGGGCGGGAAATAAACTACAGACAACACACACAAAAGTTTTTATCAAAGGCACAGAGATACCGTGACGAGATCCTCAGGCCCTGTTTTTATTCCGGTTGTCTGTGAACCTACAGATGCATGTCTGTATTTCCATAGATTAAGGACCTCATTTATTTATTTTTAATTGACTGATTTTCTTCATATGAACTGCAACAACAACAAAAATAATCTTTAAAATATTATATTATATTAAATATTACCGTGTTGCATTTATATTTTGTTCAGTATATCATTTTTCTCATGTTGATTTATTTATAATTGATGCTTTATATCTCTGCTCGCGCTGGAGGATAATGATTCAATAGACTTCTATATACTGGAGGATAATGATTCAATAGACTTCTATATACTGGAGGATAATGATTCAATACACTTCTATATACTGGAGGATAATGATTCAATAGACTTCTATATACTGGAGGATAATGATTCAATAGACTTCTATATACTGGAGGATAATGATTCAATACACTTCTATATACTGGAGGATAATGATTCAATAGACTTCTATATACTGGAGGATAATGATTCAATAGACTTCTATATACTGGAGGATAATGATGCAATACACTTCTATATACTGGAGGATAATGATTCAATACACTTCTATATACTGGAGGATAATGATTCAATACACTTCTATATACTGGAGGATAATGATTCAATACACTTCTATATATTGGAGGATAATGATTCAATACACTTCTATATACTGGAGGATAATGATTCAATACACTTCTATATACTGGAGGATAATGATTCAATAGACTTCTATATACTGGAGGATAATGATTCAATACACTTATATATACTGGAGGATAATGATTCAATAGACTTCTATATACTGGAGGATAATGATTCAATACACTTCTATATACTGGAGGATAATGATTCAATAGACTTCTATATACTGGATGATAATGATTCAATAGACTTCTATATACTGGAGGATAATGATTCAATACACTTCTATATACTGGAGGATAATGATTCAATACACTTCTATATACTGGAGGATAATGATTCAATACACTTCTATATATTGGAGGATAATGATTCAATACACTTCTATATACTGGAGGATAATGATTCAATACACTTCTATATATTGGAGGATAATGATTCAATAGATATATATATACTGGAGGATAATGATTCAATAGATATATATATATATATATACTGGAGGATAATGATTCAATACACTTCTATATACTGGATGATAATGATTCAATACACTTCTATATACAGGAGGATAATGATTCAATACACTTCTATATACAGGAGGATAATGATTCAATACACTTCTATATACTGGAGGATAATGATTCAATAGATATATATATACTGGAGGATAATGATTCAATACACTTCTATATATTGGAGGATAATGATTCAATACACTTCTATATACTGGAGGATAATGATTCAATGCACTTCTATATATTGGAGGATAATGATTCAATACACTTCTATATACAGGAGGATAATGATTCAATACACTTCTATATACTGGAGGATAATGATTCAATATATATATATATATATATATATATATATATATATATATACTGGAGGATAATGATTCAATACACTTCTATATATTGGAGGATAATGATTCAATAGACTTCTATATATTGGAGGATAATGATTCAATAGATATATATACTGGAGGATAATGATTCAATAGATATATATATACTGGAGGATAATGATTCAATAGATATATATATACTGGGATATATATTTTGTATTATTATTATTATATTTCTATATATTTGGGGCGACAGGTTGCCTCGTGGTTAGAGCTTTTTTCGGTTGCTGGATCGAATCCCCGAGCTGACATTTAACCATGTTTTACATACACGCTTCCAGAGAATATGTTATGTTATTTCTGATATGTTAATGGTTCTGTCTATTCCTTTTTCACTCAGAATTAGATTTCTCAAAGCCGAGATAATAAGGACTATCAAATCAAATCAAATGTATTTATATAGCCCTTCGTATATCAGCTGATATCTCAAAGTGCTTATACAGAAACCCAGCCTAAAACCCCCCAAACAGCAAGCAATGCAGGTGTAGAAGCACGGTGGCTAGGAACAACTCCCTCCCTATCATGATTCAATCACATTTTAGCTACTTCCTTTTTTCAGACAAAGTCCTTCGCTTTGCTCAATTCTACGCCAAAGACAAATCTTGAAATGTATAATAATTTCAGTCGATGTCTTTTAATATTATATTATAATTATATTATATTATAATATTATAATTTATTGATTATAATGTCTTCTCTTCATTCCTGAAGGGTCCTTTCAACAAAAGATTACTTCAGAAATCAACTAGACGTTCTATCGCATTTTAAAACCCCAAACATTTCTGATGCTACCAGACTTATGAGTGACAGAAAAAAATTCACTATATTTTGACTTTTTAGATTTGCTCATATGACTTAATTAACAACAGCAAAGGAATGATATCTTTGAGTATTATACATTATGGGGTTGTATCCCAAATGGCACCCCCTATAGGGCTCTGGTCTAAGGCACTGCGCTATAAATAGGGAACAGGCTGCAATTTGGGAAGCTACCGTCTACTTTCTCATGTGAGTAAACATGTTGTCTTGTAATTGAGCTACGCTGTCCTTCCATGTCTCTATGGGGAGGGGTCCCCTGAACAATATGACTGATTTACTCCTTTTGTTCACTCTCCTCCTTTTCTCTCTCTCTCTCTCCCCTTTCTTCTCGCCCTATCTCTCTCTCTCTCACCCCCTTTCTCTCTCTCTCTCCTTTCTCGTCTCTCTCTCTCCCCCCCTCTTCTCTCTCTCTCTCTCTCCCCTTTATCACTCTCTCTCTCCCACCCTTTCTCTCTTCTCTCTCTCTCCCTTTCTCTCTCTCTCTCTCCCCCTTTCTCACTCTCTCTCTCCCCCCCTTTCTCACTCTCTCTCCCCCTTTCTCTCTCTCTCTCCCTTTCTCTCTCTCTCTCTCTCCTCTCTCTTCTCTCTCTCTCTCTCTCTCTCCCCCCCTTTCTCTCTCTCTCTCTCTCTCTCTCTCTCTCTCTCTCTCTCTCTCTCTCTCTCTCTCTCTCTCCCTCTCTCGTCTCTCTTCTCCCTCTCTCTCTCTCTCTCTCTCTCTCTCTCTCTCTCTCTCTCTCTCTCTCTCTCTCTCCCCCTTTCTCTCTCTCTCTCTCCCCCTTTCTCTCTCTCTCTCTCCCCCCCCTTTCTCTCTCTCTCCCCCTTTCTCTCTCTCTCTCTCTCTCTCTCTCTCTCTCTCTCTCTCTCTCTCTCTCTCTCCCCCCTCTCTCTCTCTCCCCCCTTTCTCTCTCTCTCTATCTCTCTCTCTCTCTCTCTCTCTCTCCCCTCTCTCTCTCCCCCATCTCTCTCTCTCCCCCTTTCTCTCTCTCTCTCCCTTTCTCTCTCTCTCTCTCCCCCTTTCTCTCTCTCAGTCTCCCCCGTTCTCTCTCTCTCTTGCTCTCTCTCTCCCCCTTTCTCTCTCTCTCCCCCTTTCTCTCTCTCACTCTCCCCCTTTCTCTCTCTCTCTCTCTCTCTCCCTCTCCCTCTCCCTCACTCTCGCTCTCTCTCCCCCTTTCTCTCTCTCTCTCTCTCTCTCTCTCTCTCTCTCTCTCTCTCTCCCTCTCCCTCACTCTCTCACTCTCTCACTCTCACTGTCACTCTCTCTCCCTCTCTCCCTCACTCTCTCTCTCTCTCTCTCTCTCTCTCGTTTAAAAATAATAATAAAAAATGTTACATTTTGTCAGATGCTCTTGTTCATCTTGTCAGAAAATAATATCTTTGTCTCTCTGGGTGGCAGGTCTGAGCTCTGTTGGTATGTATGTGCGTGTTCTGTCGCGTGTTCTGTCAGCCTTCACAGTACGTGGCAGTATTTCAACGTAGCGTCTGACTGTTGAGGACAATAACACTCACAATTGGACTTTTCTTTCTAGCTCTGACTTTGCTGATTGCTACTCTTATTTTCTAAGAGATTAGCTATCTTACAATGCACTGTACTGACTCTGGATCAGAGAGTCTGTTAAATGACTCACTACTGTAAGTGACTCTGGATAGGAGAGTCTGTTAAATGACTCACTACTGTAAGTGACTCTGGATCAGATAGTCTGTTAAATGACTCACTACTGTAAGTGACTCTGGATCAGAGAGTCTGCTAAATGACTCACTACTGTAGTGACTCTGGATAGGAGAGTCCGTTAAATGACTCACTACTGTAAGTGACTCTGGATAGGAGAGTCTGTTAAATGACTCAGTACTGTAGTGACTCTGGATCAGAGAGTCTGTTAAATGACTCACTACTGTAGTGACTCTGGATCAGAGAGTCTGTTAAATGACTCACTACTGTAAGTGACTCTGGATAGGAGAGTCTGTTAAATGACTCACTACTGTAAGTGTCTCTGGATCAGAGAGTCTGCTAAATGACTCACTACTGTAAGTGACTCTGGATCAGAGAGTCTGTTAAATGACTCACTACTGTAAGTTACTCTGGATAGGAGAGTCTGTTAAATGACTCACTACTGTAGTGACTCTGGATAGGAGAGTCTGTTAAATGACTCACTACTGTAAGTGACTGGATCAGAGAGTCTGTTAAATGACTCACTACTGTAAGTGACTCTGGATAGGAGAGTCTGTTAAATGACTCACTACTGTAGTGACTCTGGATAGGAGAGTCTGTTAAATGACTCACTACTGTAAGTGACTCTGGATAGGAGAGTCTGTTAAATGACTCACTACTGTAGTGACTCTGGATCAGAGAGTCTGTTAAATGACTCACTACTGTAGTGACTCTGGATAGGAGAGTCCGTTAAATTACTCACTACGGTAAGTGACTCTGGATCAGAGAGTCTGTTAAATGACTCACTACTGTAGTGACTCTGGATAGGAGAGTCCGTTAAATGACTCACTACGGTAAGTGACTCTGGATCAGAGAGTCTGTTAAATGACTCACTACTGTAAGTGACTCTGGATCAGAGAGTCTGTTAAATGACTCACTACTGTAAGTGTCTCTGGATCAGAGAGTCTGTTAAATGACTCACTACTGTAAGTGAATCTGGATCAGAGAGTCTGTTAAATGACTCACTACTGTAAGTGACTCTGGATAGGAGAGTCTGTTAAATGACTCACTACTGTAAGTGACTCTGGATCAGATAGTCTGTTAAATGACTCACTACTGTAAGTGACTCTGGATCAGAGAGTCTGCTAAATGACTCACTACTGTAAGTGACTCTGGATAGGAGAGTCCGTTAAATGACTCACTACTGTAAGTGACTCTGGATAGGAGAGTCTGTTAAATGACTCAGTACTGTAGTGACTCTGGATCAGAGAGTCTGTTAAATGACTCACTACTGTAGTGACTCTGGATCAGAGAGTCTGTTAAATGACTCACTACTGTAAGTGTCTCTGGATCAGAGAGTCTGCTAAATGACTCACTACTGTAAGTGACTCTGGATCAGAGAGTCTGTTAAATGACTCACTACTGTAAGTGACTCTGGATCAGAGAGTCTGTTAAATGACTCACTACTGTAAGTTACTCTGGATCAGAGAGTCTGTTAAATGACTCACTACTGTAAGTGACTCTGGATAGGAGAGTCTGTTAAATGACTCACTACTGTAGTGACTCTGGATAGGAGAGTCTGTTAAATGACTCACTACTGTAGTGACTCTGGATCAGAGAGTCTGTTAAATGACTCACTACTGTAGTGACTCTGGATAGGAGAGTCCGTTAAATGACTCACTACGGTAAGTGACTCTGGATCAGAGAGTCTGTTAAATGACTCACTACTGTAAGTGACTCTGGATCAGAGAGTCTGTTAAATGACTCACTACTGTAAGTGACTCTGGATCAGAGAGTCTGTTAAATGACTCACTACTGTAAGTGACTCTGGATCAGAGAGTCTGTTAAATGACTCACTACTGTAAGTGACTCTGGATCAGAGAGTCTGTTAAATGACTCACTGCTGTAAATGTCTCTGGATCAGAGAGTCTGTTAAATGACTCACTACTGTAAGTGTCTCTGGATCAGAGAGTCTGTTAAATTACTCACTACTGTAAGTGAATCTGGATAGGAGAGTCTGTTAAATGACTCACTACTGTAAGTGACTCTGGATCAGAGAGTCTGTTAAATGACTCACTACTGTAAGTGACTCTGGATCAGAGAGTCTGTTAAATGACTCACTACTGTAAGTGTCTCTGGATCAGAGAGTCTGTTAAATGACTCACTACTGTAAGTGTATCTGGATCAGAGAGTCTGTTAAATGACTCACTACTGTAAGTGACTCTGGATCAGAGAGTCTGTTAAATGACTCACTACTGTAAGTGACTCTGGATCAGAGAGTCTGTTAAATGACTCACTACTGTAAATGTCTCTGGATCAGAGAGTCTGTTAAATGACTCACTACTGTAAGTGACTCTGGATCAGAGAGTCTGTTAAATGACTCACTGCTGTAAATATCTCTGGATCAGAGAGTCTGTTAAATGACTCACTACTGTAAGTGACTCTGGATCAGAGAGTCTGTTAAATGACTCACTACTGTAAGTGACTCTGGATCAGAGAGTCTGTTAAATGACTCACTACTGTAAGTGACTCTAGATCAGAGAGTCTGTTAAATGACTCACTACTGTAAGTGACTCTGGATCAGAGAGTCTGTTAAATGACCCACTACTGTAAGTGTATCTGGATCAGAGAGTCTGTTAAATGACTCACTACTGTAAGTGACTCTGGATCAGAGAGTCTGTTAAATGACTCACTACTGTAAGTGACTCTGGATCAGAGAGTCTGTTAAATGACTCACTACTGTAAGTGACTCTGGATCAGAGAGTCTGTTAAATGACTCACTACTGTAAGTGACTCTGGATCAGAGAGTCTGTTAAATGACTCACTGCTGTAAATGTCTCTGGATCAGAGAGTCTGTTAAATGACTCACTACTGTAAGTGACTCTGGATAGGAGAGTCTGTTAAATGACTCACTACTGTAAGTGACTGGATCAGAGAGTCTGTTAAATGACTCACTACTGTAAGTGACTCTGGATAGGAGAGTCTGTTAAATGACTCACTACTGTAGTGACTCTGGATAGGAGAGTCCGTTAAATGACTCACTGCTGTAAGTGTATCTGGATCAGAGAGTCTGTTAAATGACTCACTACTGTAAGTGTCTCTGGATCAGAGAGTCTGTTAAATGACTCACTGCTGTAAATGTCTCGGGATAAAATAGTCTACTAAATAACTCAAATGTCAAATGAGAGAAAATGACAGCAGCTCAACAGACAACAGACAGCTTAACTCTCTCTTTCTTCTTTCCTGTTCCTCTCTTCCCCCTCCTCCCCACCCTCCCTCTCTTCCCCCTCCTCCCCACCCTCCCTCTCCTCCCCCATCCTCCCCTCCCTCTCCTCTATTCCCTCCCTTTCCCCTCTCTTCCCCCTCCTCCCCACCCTCCCTCTCCTCCCCCCTCCTCCCCTCCCTCTCCTCTATTCCCTCCTTTCCCTCTCTTCCCCCTCCTCCCTCTCCTCCCCCCTCCTCCCCTCCCTCTCCTCTATTCCCTCCCTTTCCCCTCTCTTCCCCCTCCTCCCCACCCTCCCTCTCCTCCCCCATCCTCCCCTCCCTCTCCTCTATTCCCTCCCTTTCCCCTCTCTTCCCCCTCCTCCCCACCCTCCCTCTCCTCCCCCCTCCTCCCCTCCCTCTCCTCTATTCCCTCCCTTTCCCCTCTCTTCCCCTCCTCCCCACCCACCCACCCTCCCTCTCCTCCCCACCCTCTCTAGACCCCAACGCCATGGGCAGCATGGTCCAGACCATGCTCTGATTGGAGGAGTGGTGGCGGTGGTGGTCTTCGTCACCTTGTGTCTCATCATCGTTCTGGGCCGCTACCTGGCCAGGCATAAGGTACCTGTAATACACTACACCTGTAATACACTACACTGTTATACACTACACCTGTTATACACTACACCTGTAATACACTACACCTGTAATACACTACACCTGTTATACACTACACCTGTTATACACTACACCTGTAATACACTACACCTGTAATACACTACACCTGTTATACACTACACCTGTTATACACTACACCTGTAATACACTACACCTGTAATACACTACACCTGTTATACCACTACACCTGTTATACACTACACCTGTATACACTACACCTGTAAAACACTACACCTGTAATACACTACACCTGTAATACACTACACCTGTAATACACTACACCTGTTATACACTACACCTGTTATTACACTACACATGTTATACACTACACCTGTAAAACACTACACCTGTTATACACTACACCTGTAATACACTACACTGTAATACACTACACCTGTTATACACTACACCTGTAAAACACTACACCTGTTATACACTACACCTGTAATACACTACACCTGTTATACACTACACCTGTTATACACTACACCTGTTATACACTACACCTGTAATTACACTACACCTGTTATACACTACACCTGTTATACACTACACCTGTAATACACTACACCTGTAATACACTACACCTGTTATACACTACACCTGTTATACACTACACATGTTATACACTACACCTGTAAAACACTACACCTGTTATACACTACACCTGTAATACACTACACCTGTAATACACTACACCTGTTATACACTACACCTGTAATACACTACACCTGTTATACACTACACCTGTAATACACTACACCTGTAATACACTACACCTGTTATACACTACACCTGTTATACACTACACCTGTTATACACTACACATGTAATACACTACACCTGTTATACACTACACCTGTTATACACTACACCTGTTATACACTACACCTGTTATACACTACACCTGTTATACACTACACCTGTTATACACTACACCTGTAATACACTACACCTGTAATACACTACACCTGTTATACACTACACCTGTTATACACTACACCTGTTATACACTACACATGTAATACACTACACCTGTAATACACTACACCTGTTATACACTACACCTGTTATACACTACACCTGTTATACACTACACCTGTAATACACTACACCTGTTATACACTACACCTGTTATACACTACACCTGTTATACACTACACCTGTTATACACTACACCTGTAAAACGGCTGATAGTATCTGTTATACACGATACCTGTTATACACTACACCTGTTATAAAACACACCTGTTAAACACATACAGATAACATACCTGATAGTACCTGTTATAAAACACACCTGTTAAACACATAAAGATAACATACCTGATGGTACCTGTTAAACACATAAAGATAACATACCTGATAGTACCTGTTATAAAACACACCTGTTAAACACATAAAGATAACATACCTGATAGTACCTGTTATAAAACACACCTGTTAAACACATAAAGATAACATACCTGGTAGTACCTGTTAAACACAGAAAGATAACATACCTGATAGTACCTGTTATAAAACACACCTGTTAAACACATAAAGATAACATACCTGATAGTACCTGTTATAAAACACACCTGTTAAACACATAAAGATAACATACCTGATAGTACCTGTTATAAAACACACCTGTTAAACACATAAAGATAACATACCTGATAGTACCTGTTATAAAACACACCTGTTAAACACATAAAGATAACATACCTGATAGTACCTGTTATAAAACACACCTGTTAAACACCTAAAGATAACATACCTGATAGTACCTGTTATAAAACACACCTGTTAAACACCTAAAGATAACATACCTGATAGTACCTGTTAAACACCTAAAGATAACATACCTGATAGTACCTGTTATAAAACACACCTGTTAAACACAGAAAGATAACATACCTGATAGTACCTGTTATAAAACACACCTGTTAAACACATAAAGATAACATACCTGACAGTAGTAAAACTGATAGTACAACACCTGACTTATTCTCTTTGTCTATCCAGTTTGTTTATAATCAGGTTCACTGTCAGACATCAAGGTAGGTCACCTGTTAATAACACACCTGTTAATAACACAGTTGACCAACTCTATTACATTTATAACCAGATATCAGGTATAAAAGTAACACACCTGACAATAACACACCTTACCATCTATAACCAGTGTCTGTAGCCCAATTAAAATAACCAGGGTTACCTGCCGCTCGGGGTGGCAGCGTAGCCTAGTGGTTAGAGTGGAGGGGCGGCAGGTAGACTAGTGGTTAGAGTGGAGGGGCAAAAGGGAGACTAGTGGTTAGAGTGGAGGGGCGGCAGGTAGACTAGTGGTTAGAGTGGAGGGGCAAAAGGGAGACTAGTGGTTAGAGTGGAGGGGCGGCAGGTAGACTAGTGGTTAGAGTGGAGGGGCAAAAGGGAGACTAGTGGTTAGAGTGGAGGGGCGGCAGGTAGACTAGTGGTTAGAGTGGAGGGGCGGCAGGTAGACTAGTGGTTAGAGTGGAGGGGCGGCAGGTAGACTAGTGGTTAGAGTGGAGGGGCGGCAGGTAGACTAGTGGTTAGAGTGAGGGGCGGCAGGTAGCCTAGTGGTTAGAGTGGAGGGGCGGCAGGTAGACTAGTGGTTAGAGTGGAGGGGCGGCAGGTAGACTAGTGGTTAGAGTGGAGGGGCGGCAGGTAGCCTAGTGGTTAGAGTGGAGGGGCGGCAGGTAGCCTAGTGGTTAGAGTGGAGGGGCGGCAGGTAGCCTAGTGGTTAGAGTGGAGGGGCGGCAGGTAGCCTAGTGGTTAGAGTGGAGGGGCGGCAGGTAGACTAGTGGTTAGAGTGGAGGGGCGGCAGGTAGACTAGTGGTTAGAGTGTAGGGGCGGCAGGTAGCCTAGTGGTTAGAGTGTAGGGGCGGCAGGTAGCCTAGTGGTTAGAGTGGAGGGGCGGCAGGTAGCCTAGTGGTTAGAGTGGAGGGGCGGCAGGTAGCCTAGTGGTTAGAGTGGAGGGGCGGCAGGTAGCCTAGTGGTTAGAGTGGAGGGGCGGCAGGTAGCCTAGTGGTTAGAGTGGAGGGGCGGCAGGTAGCCTAGTGGTTAGAGTGGAGGGGCGGCAGGTAGCCTAGTGGTTAGAGTGGAGGGGCGGCAGGTAGCCTAGTGGTTAGAGTGGAGGGGCGGCAGGTAGCCTAGTGGTTAGAGTGGAGGGGCGGCAGCGTAGCCTAGTGGTTAGAGTGGAGGGGCGGCAGGTAGACTAGTGGTTAGAGTGGAGGGGCGGCAGGTAGCCTAGTGGTTAGAGTGTAGGGGCGGCAGGTAGCCTAGTGGTTAGAGTGTAGGGGCGGCAGGTAGCCTAGTGGTTAGAGTGGAGGGGCGGCAGGTAGCCTAGTGGTTAGAGTGGAGGGGCGGCAGGTAGACTAGTGGTTAGAGTGGAGGGGCGGCAGGTAGCCTAGTGGTTAGAGTGGAGGGGCGGCAGGTAGCCTAGTGGTTAGAGTGGAGGGGCGGCAGGTAGCCTAGTGGTTAGAGTGGAGGGGCGGCAGGTAGCCTAGTGGTTAGAGTGGAGGGGCGGCAGGTAGACTAGTGGTTAGAGTGGAGGGGCGGCAGGTAGACTAGTGGTTAGAGTGGAGGGGCGGCAGGTAGCCTAGTGGTTAGAGTGGAGGGGGCGGCAGGTAGCCTAGTGGTTAGAGTGGAGGGGCGGCAGCGTAGCCTAGTGGTTAGAGTGGAGGGGCGGCAGGTAGACTAGTGGTTAGAGTGGAGGGGCGGCAGGTAGCCTAGTGGTTAGAGTGTAGGGGCGGCAGGTAGCCTAGTGGTTAGAGTGTAGGGGCGGCAGGTAGCCTAGTGGTTAGAGTGGAGGGGCGGCAGGTAGCCTAGTGGTTAGAGTGGAGGGGCGGCAGGTAGACTAGTGGTTAGAGTGGAGGGGCGGCAGGTAGCCTAGTGGTTAGAGTGGAGGGGCGGCAGGTAGCCTAGTGGTT
Source organism: Oncorhynchus kisutch (assembly GCF_002021735.2). Classification (NCBI taxonomy): domain Eukaryota; kingdom Metazoa; phylum Chordata; class Actinopteri; order Salmoniformes; family Salmonidae; genus Oncorhynchus; species Oncorhynchus kisutch. The sequence goes on along the minus strand of NC_034202.2, from coordinate 44,522,797 downwards.
AGAGTGGAGGGGCGGCAGGTAGCCTAGTGGTTAGAGTGGAGGGGCGGCAGGTAGCCTAGTGGTTAGAGTGGAGGGGCGGCAGGTAGACTAGTGGTTAGAGTGGAGGGGCGGCAGGTAGACTAGTGGTTAGAGTGGAGGGGCGGCAGGTAGCCTAGTGGTTAGAGTGTAGGGGCGGCAGGTAGCCTAGTGGTTAGAGTGTAGGGGCGGCAGGTAGCCTAGTGGTTAGAGTGGAGGGGCGGCAGGTAGCCCTAGTGGTTAGAGTGGAGGGGCGGCAGGTAGCCTAGTGGTTAGAGTGGAGGGGCGGCAGGTAGCCTAGTGGTTAGAGTGGAGGGGCGGCAGGTAGCCTAGTGGTTAGAGTGGAGGGGCGGCAGGTAGCCTAGTGGTTAGAGTGGAGGGCGGCAGGTAGCCTAGTGGTTAGAGTGGAGGGGCGGCAGGTAGCCTAGTGGTTAGAGTGGAGGGGCGGCAGGTAGCCTAGTGGTTAGAGTGGAGGGGGCGGGCAGGTAGCAGTAGCCTAGTGGTTAGAGTGGAGGGGCGGCAGGTAGACTAGTGGTTAGAGTGGAGGGGCGGCAGGTAGCCTAGTGGTTAGAGTGTAGGGGCGGCAGGTAGCCTAGTGGTTAGAGTGTAGGGGCGGCAGGTAGCCTAGTGGTTAGAGTGGAGGGGCGGCAGGTAGCCTAGTGGTTAGAGTGGAGGGGCGGCAGGTAGCCTAGTGGTTAGAGTGGAGGGGCGGCAGGTAGCCTAGTGGTTAGAGTGGAGGGGCGGCAGGTAGCCTAGTGGTTAGAGTGGAGGGGAGGCAGGTAGCCTAGTGGTTAGAGTGGAGGGGCGGCAGGTAGCCTAGTGGTTAGAGTGGAGGGGCGGCAGGTAGCCTAGTGGTTAGAGTGGAGGGGCGGCAGGTAGCCTAGTGGTTAGAGTGGAGGGGCGGCAGGTAGCCTAGTGGTTAGAGTGGAGGGGAGGCAGGTAGCCTAGTGGTTAGAGTGGAGGGATGGCAGCGTAGACTAGTGGTTAGAGTAGAGGGGCGGCAGGTAGCCTAGTGCTTAGAGTGGAGGGGCGGCAGGTAGCCTAGTGGTTAGAGTGGAGGGGCGGCAGGTAGCCTAGTGGTTAGAGTGGAGGGGCGGCAGGTAGCCTAGTGGTTAGAGTGGAGGGGCGGCAGGTAGCCTAGTGGTTAGAGTGGAGGGGAGGCAGGTAGCCTAGTGGTTAGAGTGGAGGGATGGCAGCGTAGACTAGTGGTTAGAGTGGAGGGGCGGCAGGTAGCCTAGTGCTTAGAGTGGAGGGGCGGCAGGTAGCCTAGTGGTTAGAGTGGAGCGGCGGCAGGTAGCCTAGTGGTTAGAGTGTAGGGGCGGCAGGTAGCCTAGTGGTTAGAGTTTAGAGGCAGCAGGTAGCCTAGTGGTTAGAGTGTAGAGGCGGCAACGTAGCCTAGTGGTTAGAGTGTAGAGGCGGCAACGTAGCCTAGTGGTTAGAGTGTAGAGGCGGCAGAGTAGCCTAGTGGTTAAAGTGTGGACGCGGCAGAGTAGCCTAGTGGTTAGAGTGTAGAGGCGGCAGGTAGCCTAGTGGTTAGAGTGGAGGGGAGGCAGGTAGCCTAGTGGTTAGAGTGTAGGGGCGGCAGGTATCCTAGTGGTTAGAGTGTAGGGGCGGCAGGTAGCCTAGTGGTTAGAGTGTAGAGGCAGCAGCGTAGCCTAGTGGTTAGAGTGTAGAGGCAGCAGCGTAGCCTAGTGGTTAGAGTGTAGAGGCAGCAGCGTAGCCTAGTGGTTAGAGTGTAGAGGCAGCAGAGTAGCCTAGTGGTTAGAATGTAGAGGCAGCAGGTAGCCTAGTGGTTAGAGTGTAGAGGCGGCAGGTAGCCTAGTGGTTAGAGTGGAGGGGAGGCAGGTAGCCTAGTGGTTAGAGTGTAGGGGCGGCAGGTATCCTAGTGGTTAGAGTGTAGGGGCGGCAGGTAGCCTAGTGGTTAGAGTGTCGAGGCAGCAGCGTAGCCTAGTGGTTAGAGTGTAGAGGCAGCAGCGTAGCCTAGTGGTTAGAGTGTAGAGGCAGCAGGTAGCCTAGTGGTTAGAGTGTAGAGGCAGCAGGTAGCCTAGTGGTTAGAGTGTATGGGCGGCAGGTAGCCTAGTGGTTAGAGTGTAGAGGCAGCAGCGTAGCCTAGTGGTTAGAGTGTAGAGGCGGCAACGTAGCCTAGTGGTTAGAGTGTAGAGGCGGCAACGTAGCCTAGTGGTTAGAGTGTAGAGGCGGCAGAGTAGCCTAGTGGTTAAAGTGTAGAGGCGGCAGAGTAGCCTAGTGGTTAGAGCTTTGGACTAGTAACCGAAAGGTTGCAAGATGCAAATCCCCGAGCTGACAAGGTAAAAATCTGTCGTTCTGCCCCTGAACAGGCAGTTAACCCACTGTTCCTAGGCCGTCATTGAAAATAAGAATTTGTTCTTAACTGACTTGCCTAGTTAAATAAAGGTTAAATAAAATAAAAAATAAAAAACCTGCATTGCCGGGTATAAAGGTAACGCACCTGACAATAACACACCTTTCCAGGTATAACGCACCTGACAATAACACACCTTTCCAGGTATAACACACCTGACAATAACACACCTTTCCAGGTATAACGCACCTGACAATAACACACCTTTCCAGGTATAACACACCTGACAATAACACACCTTTCCAGGTATAACACACCTGACAATAACACACCTTTCCAGGTATAACACACCTGACAATAACACACCATTCCAGGTATAACACACCTGACAATAACACACCTTTCCAGGGATAACCAGTGTTTATAACCCAATGAAATAACCAGGTATAACACACCTGACAATAACACACCTTTCCAAGTATAACCAGTGTTTATAACCCAATGAAATAACCAGGTGTAACACACCTGACAATAACACACCTTACAAGGTATAACTGGTGTTTATAACCCAATGAAATAACCAGGTATAACCAGGTGTAACACACCTGACAATAATACACCTTACCAAGCATAACCAGTTGTTTATAACCCAATGAAATAACCAGGTGTAACACACCTGACAATAACATACATGGCCATTCAACTCCCAGCTTTCTTTGAATCTACATTACGAAGCACTTGTCATAAAAGGATTATCTCTGACCATCGGCAAACAGGTGTTTCAGGACAATTGTTCCTATATTTGGCGGGAAGGACCATGACGAGGTACTTTACCTAGACACTAAAACCAGTAGATGGTGACGGCGCTGACTCCCAGAAATGGAAGTATATTGCTGAATGGCACCCAAAAACAAAGCGCTACGGATCGTGTTGAAAGTGGCCGTAACTAGCAAAGGATCATGGTCAATGTAGTCATTGTCATTGTGCCTGAGAGAGTTTAATGGTGCCTCCTCGTAGTCTGACAGGCCCGTGATTGGTCCGTGTCAGCACGTGGTCCTGTGTGACCACAAATGTAGTCAGAATGGATCAGTATTTAATTAAATATCTAGTAGTCAGATTGGATCAGTATTTAATTAAATATCTAGTAGTCAGAATGGATCAGTATTTAATTAAATATCTAGTTGTCAAATTGGATCAGTATTTAATTAAATATCTAGTAGTCAGAATGGATCAGTATTTAATTAAATATCTAGTTGTCAAATTGGATCAGTATTTCATTAAATATCTAGTAGTCAGAATGGATCAGTATTTAATTAAATATCTAGTAGTCAAATTGGATCACTATTTAATAAAATATCTAGTTGTCAGAATGTATCGGTGTTTAATTAAATATATAGTAGTCAGAATGGATCGCTATTTAATTAAATATCTCGATTTGTAGCGAACTTTAAAATAATTCAACATGGAGATCAAACTTGATCATAGTAAACAAACGTCTGTCCGTCCCCCTCTTCCTCCCGGGCATCTAAAAAACGAATTGGGTCCGTTCTGGCAGTCGTAATTAACATAGTCTTTCTAGGGCAGACCAGGGGTTTTGGAGCAGGTGTTTTGGTACCTATAAGTTGCTACAGCAGCAGAGCTTGTGACTTTACGCTCCAGATCGGACACTGGAGGACTGGTATTTTACATTGTGTTTAGCACAGAGCCACCATGGATATGTTTCTCATGTTTATGCATTAAATCATGGACAGAGGTTTATTTAACATACCGTTGTTGTCTGTTGTCCAATAGGAACGTACCTCATCTGTTCTCTTCCTGTCTGTTGTCCAATAGGAATAGACCTCAGGTATTGTTTACCTGTCTGTTGTCCAATAGGAATAGACCTCAGGTATTGTTTACCTGTCTGTTGTCCAATAGGAATATACCTCACGTATTGTTTTCCTGTCTGTTGTCCAATAGGAACGTACCTGACCAACGAGGCCAAAGGAGCGGACGACGCGCCTGATGCTGATACAGCTATCATCAACGCAGAGGGCAACACACATGCTGAGGAGAAGAAGGAGTACTTTATCTAGACTGTAGAGGGCGCTGATCTGCTGCCCACTCTTTCTCTCTGTCTTTGTCTCTATTCCTCTATCGCTCCCTCTCTCCCCCTCTCATTCTCTTTATCTCTTTCTTCATCCCGTTCTATACTTTATTTAGACTACAGAGGGAGATATGCTGCCCCCTCTTTCTCTCCCTTTTTCTCTCTCTCTCTCTTTCCATTTTCTCCTTCTGTCTCTCTGTCTATCCACTGCCCCTGCTGCATCACTAAGGAAACCCCGTGGAAAAACTCCACCTTCTCCTTCTCTCCCCTCATCCCTTCTTCCCTGCTGGCCTTTCTGTTCTCTTTTTTTTAATCATTTCATTCTGACCCTTCACTTCTTCTACACTTTTTTTGATATTTTTTTAACCGTCCTAGTTTCTGACGCCGGCCTTCGTTTTTAAAGGCAGCGCCCTCTACTGGCTGTCTGGAGATGTTGCCTTTTATTTTGTACTTTTTTTTCTTTCAATTTTACATATTGTATGTGAAATAAACCCCTGAGAATCTGCATATCCACCGACACCGAGACCACTTCAGACTCCTTATTAAACGCCTCAACACCTCCTCACACACACACACACTCCCACACACACACACATTCCCTGTGTGTAAACACACACCCTCACGTTTACACGGTGCCTCAAATATGCCGCCTTCATTCACACTGTCAGCAACGCTGTTGTTTAACTGCTTCATGCCATTCATTTACATTGATGCTACAAATACTCTCTTTTTATTTCCGCCTGTCGTATCACAGCTCCTGGGCTTGAACGTTGTTTAATTCAACATTTTACCTTTTTTGATTTGTTATTTAAATGAATATGTGTGCTGGTTACGCCTTATGTCTTTCAGACAAAATTATACTTTAGATGATCTGTCTCCTTCACTGTCCCCTTTCACTTCTCCCCTTCACTGTCCTCCTTCACTGGCTCCTTCACTGTCCTCTTTCACTGGTTCCTTCACTCTCTCCTTCACTGGTTCCTTCACTGTCCTCTTTCACTGGCTCCTTCACTGTACTCCTTCACTGTCCTCATTCACTGGCTCCTTCACTCTCTCCTTCACTGGCTCCTTCACTGGCCTCTTTCACTGGCTCCTTCACTATCTTCTTTCACTGGCTCCTTCACTCTCTCCTTCACTGGTTCCTTCACTGTCCTCTTTCACTGGCTCCTTCACTGTCCTCCTTCACTGTCCTCTTTCACTGTCCTCTTTCACTGGCTCCTTCACTCTCTCCTTCACTGTCCCCTTCACTGGCTCCTTCACTCTCTCCTTCACTCTCTCCTTCACTGTCCTCTTTCACTGTCCTCCTTCACTGTCCCCCTTCACTGTCCCCTTCACTGGCTCCTTCACTGTCTCCTTCACTGTCCCCTTCACTGTCTCCTTCACTGTCATCTTTCTCTGGCTCCTTCACTCTCTTCTTTACTGTCTCCTTCACTGTCTCCTTCACTGTCCCCTTTCACTGTCCCCTTTCACTGTCTCCTTCACTGGCTCCTTCACTCTCTCCTTCACTGTCCCCTTCACTGTCCCTTCACTGTCCCCTTTCACTGTCTCCTTCATTGTCCCCTTCACTGTCTGCTTCACTGTCTCCTTCATTGCCCCCTTCACTGTTCAATTACACTGTCTCCTTCACTACCCCTCTAATGTTCCCATCACTGTCCCCTTCACTGGCACCTTCACTGTCCCCTTCACTAACCCTTTGCTGTTCCCTTCAATGTCCCCTTCCCTAGCCCTTCACTGTCCCCTTCAATGTCCCCTTCACTAACCCTTCAATGTTCCCTTCACTGGCCCCTTCACTGGCACCTTCACTGTCCCCTTCACTAACCCTTTGCTGTCCCCTTCACTGTCCCCTTCAATGTCCCCTTCACTGTCCCTTTCACTGTCCCCTTCACTAACCCTTCAATGTTCCCTTCACTGTCCCCTTCCCTAACCCTTCACTGTCCCCTTCACTAACCCTTCAATGTTCCCTTCACTGTCCCCTTCACTGTCCCCTTCAATGTTCCCTTCACTGTCCCCTTCACTGGCCCCTTCACTGACACCCTGAATAAAACTGTACATGAGGAAAATAATAGACTTGTAAACAATAGCCCTTGCCTCCTGTATGACAGGACAGAGGGTTTTCTGGTATAATACAAACTGTATTCAAGACAAAATGGCCCATTGTATGATAAGATAGGAGGTTTTTTGTGAACACTGTAGCCAGACATTTTGTGAGATATGGTATGTGTGTCATTTGTTCTTCATTAGTCATTGGTTCATATAGGTGGTAGTCTTTAAGACAGACGAACCGATTGATCATTAACGACACTCATAATATACATTCTGAACACCAAAAAGGTTACGAAAACGATGCTGGGTGAAGGTTTATATCAAATGAATTGAAACAACAATCAATCAATTAATGTCTTGCTTTTTATCATGCATAATCATTACGTTGATTACTTCAAACTGTCTGTGATACATGATGCGTCTGTCTGTATATTCCTGTTCAGAACCCTGCTGCGCTAACGCAACATTCTCACAGTGTCACCTTGGAAACTTAGTATCTATCTATCTACATCGCCATCGGTTGCCGAAGGGATGTAGAACGATGCTATATTTTGGGTAGTCAGTGCTTGACTTGGGCCAGAGTTGTCTACAGGCGCTCTAAATTGGGGAGGGGGGCACGACTGCGTACCGTTTCCTTTATAAAACAAAGTGGTCTATCACCGGCCCGGATTCACACACAGAGACACAAAAGAAAGTAAGAAAGACTGATCAAAGTTGGAATGAAGGCGGGATCTGCATTGAATAGCAATGGAGAGTGTGCATTCAACTGTTAATTCTGCTTTGTTCAAGCTTATTTGACGGTAGTCTGCAAATCCGCTAATTCTACTTTGTTGAAGTTTATTTGACAGTAGTCCGTAAATCCGGTTTATGCGTGCCAGTTGACTGTTCAAATTAGTAAATACGACAGCTTGAAAGCGCAAGAAGTTGCTGTTCCAAATTGATCTTAACATGAAAATCCTGGAAAAGTCATATTATTGCGTTTTCCTTTTTAAATGTATTACCAATCACTTTTAACAAATCTACATATCAGCCCTGATCAGAATGAGGCCTTTACCCTTCAGCATGTGTGTGCTGTGGATCATCTGTTAAAGGTTCAATTAAAATATATATTTTTTAATCTGTGTGCCAGTGCAGTTGACTGAGGAGAGAGAGATGTTTCAGCAGCAGGTAGAAATATAACATAAAATAACTAAATAGCCCATTCCAAACATAACTAGCCATGCTACAGGCTATCTCGCTAGTTAGCGGCGTTTTGTGTTCTTGTTGTTGTTGCTATAGACCTAAAGCATTAATGTCGTTGACTCCAATGGTTCTGTTGAGAAATACATCTAACAGAAGGCTATGTCACTCCAACAAACGTCTAAGAATAGCCTAATTGAAAAATGGCTTCCATGCTTTGCATAGATCTCCCCTGAAACATGAATATTTTAGCCTTATAAGGTCATAGATAACCACGTCTTAGTTAGCTACCTTCCTTTGACTTCATCCATTTTAGCCCTGATTCATTGAACGAGGAAATAATTATATAAAGACATAAAAGTATTTGGTTGTAATATTGTAACTTTTTATATTAGGTTGTGGCCAACCGTCGCCCATGAGAGGGAGTGCAGGCTTTTATTCCATCCCTGCTCTAATACTCCACCCTGTAGCTTAAACATCAGCTGCTCAACAGGACCTTGCTGTAAGCAGACTCGGATGTGTTTCAGGGCTGTCTGCATGCCCTGGGGCGGCAGGGTAGCCTAGTTGTTAAGAGTGTTGGACTAATAACCGAAAGGTTGAAAGTTCAAACCCCCGAGCTGACAAGGTACAGGCAGTTAACCCCACTGTTCCTAGGCCGTCATTGAAAATAAGAATTTGTTCTTAACTGACTTGCCTAGTTAAATAAAGGTAAAATAAATAAAATATAAATGCCTAGTAGCTCTCCACACTTGTTATTCTACTTTGTGGGGGGTTAAGTGCCTTGATCAAGGGCACAACGGCAGGAGATAGTAGGCCAACATGGAATCAGCCTTCTAGTGTCAATACCACATTTATTTAGACTATTAAATTGTATATATAGAGACGAAAAGAAAAGAAAAGTTCAAGCGAAGTCATGAAAAAGTCATAAAATTCCATCTGTCAAAATGTGCATGAACAGTGAATAACCAGGGGTCTCTGTATAATCATTTCAGTTATGAATTTTGGTGAACATATTCTCATGGATGGACTTGATACAGCTCCTGCACCTCTTCCATCCCAAGTCAAGCACTGTGGGTAGTAGAGTAGTGTTGTAGTAGGTCGTTACGGAGACAATACGGTGCAGAGTGTTCCGTTTACCTGCCAGGTGGGGCAAGGAGACTCCCAGCTCCACTAAAACCATGGACAACTCCGTGCCGTTTATGCGATTCAAAGGGATTCAAACCAGTTGGTTGTAATATCTCATCACCTCTTAAAGACCGTAGTCCAGAACTATAAATGTGTCCTTGACCCCGAGCGGCTAAATTGAACGTGTTGCAACGTATTGTGACGCTTTACTGGTAACGGCCGATTTTATGGATACTAGAAGTTTTTATTTTATTTTTAAAAAATTAAAAAATCTTTTCTTCTTTAAAAAAATAACAAAAATAGGTATTTTATAGTTTGGGCCAAGACTTGGCCATGAATGGAGCATTGAGAACCCCAAAAACATTCAACAGAAAAGACAAACACAGAAGCACAACAACCATCCCCTCTTGAACATCAGTGTTACCTTGACAACTGCTTAGTTACCCTCAGGAATGGTTCTGCTTAGAGTTGCAAAATTCTGAAATCTTTCCCTGAATTCCACCCCCCCCCCCCCCCCCCCGGGTTTATTTTTCTTCTTCTTCTTCTTCTTCTTCTCCTCCCCCCCCCCCCCCCCCCCCCCCCCCAGAAATCCAGGTTGGAGGATTTTGCAACCCAAGATAAAATAAGAGGAGAGAAAATGGCTTTCCCTTATTCAACCAATAATAATTATATAAAACAACCTACTGTACTCCACATCAGACTGTACTGTTTAATACATCAACAGTATACATTAGACAGTCTTTGTTTTGATGTTTTTGTCGATATATATGATTCTTAGCCCTCCCCTTGTGCATACGGCTGGCTGTATATTGCATCTGCTAAATGTGGTAACTAGTAAAAGATGTTGTTAGATTTTGGGATCCCTCATTACCCTCAGATTTGTATATTAGCCAATTGATCTACTGAAGGAAGAAAAAAAAATCGCTACACTTTTTATTTTGTCATTGCTAATATCTTTTCAGCACAAGGCATGTATATACTGTGTAAGTGCAGAATTTTTGGTAATACACATTTTGACAATTTCTTTTTTTTTCATTTTCTTTGACCATTTTCCAGATCTCATCTTTAATTTATTTGATTTCAAAATGAGGACACTGGTTTGTTGTAGTGTTGGCGGCATGCTATGCTGCAGATCTGAAAGGTGTTGTTGGAGAAAAGAGTGTCAGAGGTCAATAGGTAAAGTTAGGAAAACACACCACACATCGTTAGCTAGCTTTGTTAGCTAACTGTTTAGCTAGGTTCATTAGCTAGCTCCAACACCACACGTCGTTAGCTAGCTCGTTAGCTTGTTTTGTTAGCTAACTGTTTAGCTAGGTTCATTAGCTAGCTCCAACACCACACGTCGTTAGCTAGGTCGTTAGCTAGTTTTGTTAGCTAACTGTTTAGCTAGGTTCATTAGCTAGCTCCAACACCACACGTCGTTAGCTATCTTTGTTAGCTAGCTTCGTTAACTAGCTCCAACAAAAATCGGGTTGATCTTTCACAGTCACTACTAGCGATTATATCATGTTGTCATTATCACTTCTGGTAATAATAAAGCATTTACACACGATATCCAGATTGACCGTTTTTTTTTTTACAATATCATTAGATTCATACGTTCAAGGTACAGAATCAATGGGGTTAAAGGTCACCCATTTCATAGTGATATTTTTTTCCAATAATGTTTTATATGACACTACACAATGTACATTATATGAAAAACCAATAGACGACGATGACACATTATAGGGTCAAACGTATCATTAAAACCAAGCTGAAAGTCTTCATTTAGATGTAGAGACACGACTAGCGTGTAGATGAGACTGGATGTACACAGGTCACAATAGGAACATAATGAGTTGGCAAATCCCCCCCCCCCCAAAAAAAAAGGTTTCTATGGCTATTTACACAGGCAGTCCATTTCTGATCTGTTGCTCAATTATAAGGCAAAATACCTGATCTGGTTGGTCAAAAGACCAACTGGTAACTAAAAAGATCAGAACCTGGCTGCTTGTGTAAACGCAGCCTTTGTGACAAGCTTTTAAGAAAATGGTGTAGTCACCATTAGGTTGGCTAGACAGACTGTATCCATTAGGTTGGCTAGACAGACTGTATCCATTAGGTTGGCTAGACAGATTCTGTACCCATTAGGCTGGCTAGACAGACTGTATCCATTAGGTTGGCTAGACAGATTCTGTACCCATTAGGCTGGCTAGACAGACTGTACCCATTAGGCTGGCTAGACAGACTGTACCCATTAGGTTGGCTAGACAGACTGTACCTATTAGGCTGGCTAGACAGACTGTATCCATTAGGCTGGCTAGACAGACTGTATCCATTAGGCTGGCTAGACAGACTGTACCGATTAGGTTGGCTAGACAGACTGTACCCATTAGGCTGGCTAGACAGACTGTACCGATTAGGTTGGCTAGATAGACTGTACCCATTAGGTTGGCTAGACAGACTGTATTCCATTAGGCTGGCTAGACAGATTCTGCATCCATTAGGTTGGCTAGACAGACTGTACCCATTAGGCTGGCTAGACAGATTCTGTATCCATTAGGTTGGCTAGACAGACTGTACCCATTAGGCTGGCTAGACAGATTCTGTATCCATTAGGTTGGCTAGACAGATTCTGTACCGATTAGGTTGGCTAGACAGACTGTATCCATTAGGCTGGCTAGACAGACTGTATCCATTAGGCTGGCTAGACAGACTGTATCCATTAGGTTGGCTAGACAGACTGTACCCATTAGGCTGGCTAGACAGACTGTATCCATTAGGCTGGCTAGACAGACTCTGTACCTATTAGGCTGGCTAGACCGATTCTGTACCCATTAGGCTGGCTAGACAGACTGTATCCATTAGGTTGGCTAGACAGACTGTATCCATTAGGTTGGCTAGACAGACTGTACCCATTAGGCTGGCTAGACAGACTGTATCCATTAGGCTGGCTAGACAGACAGTATCCATTAGGCTGGCTAGACAGACTGTACCTATTAGGCTGGCTAGACAGACTGTACCTATTAGGCTGGCTAGACAGATTCTGTACCGATTAGGTTGGCTAGACAGACTCTGTACCCATTAGGCTGGCTAGACAGATTCTGTACCGATTAGGTTGGCTAGACAGACTGTACCCATTAGGTTGGCTAGACAGACTCTGTACCCATTAGGTTGGCTAGACAGACTGTATCCATTAGGTTGGCTAGACAGACTGTACCCATTAGGCTGGCTAGACAGACTGTATCCATTAGGCTGGCTAGACAGACTGTATCCATTAGGCTGGCTAGACAGACTGTACCCATTAGGCTGGCTAGACAGACTGTACCCATTAGGCTGGCTAGACAGACTGTACCTATTAGGTTGGCTAGACAGACTGTATCCATTAGGTTGGCTAGACAGACTGTATCCATTAGGTTGGCTAGACAGACTGTACCCATTAGGTTGGCTAGACAGACTCTGTACCCATTAGGCTGGCTAGACAGACTGTATCCATTAGGCTGGCTAGACAGACTGTACCCATTAGGCTGGCTAGACAGACTGTACCCATTAGGCTGGCTAGACAGACTGTACCTATTAGGTTGGCTAGACAGACTGTATCCATTAGGTTGGCTAGACAGACTGTATCCATTAGGTTGGCTAGACAGACTGTACCCATTAGGTTGGCTAGACAGACTCTGTACCCATTAGGCTGGCTAGACAGACTGTATCCATTAGGCTGGCTAGACAGACTGTACCCATTAGGCTGGCTAGACAGATTCTGTACCGATTAGGTTGGCTAGACAGACTGTACCCATTAGGTTGGCTAGACAGACTCTGTACCCATTAGGTTGGCTAGACAGACTGTACCCATTAGGCTGGCTAGACAGACTCTGTACCTATTAGGCTGGCTAGACAGACTGTACCCATTAGGTTGGCTAGACAGACTGTACCCATTAGGCTGGCTAGACAGACTCTGTACCTATTAGGTTGGCTAGACAGACTGTATCCATTAGGCTGGCTAGACAGACTGTATCCATTAGGCTGGCTAGACAGACTCTGTACCTATTAGGTTGGCTAGACAGACTGTACCCATTAGGCTGGCTAGACAGACTGTATCCATTAGGTTGGCTAGACAGACTGTACCCATTAGGTTGGCTAGACAGACTGTATCCATTAGGTTGGCTAGACAGACTGTACCCATTAGGTTGGCTAGACAGACTCTGTACCTATTAGGCTGACTAGACAGACTGTACCCATTAGGCTGGCTAGACAGACTGTATCCATTAGGCTGGCTAGACAGACTCTGTACCTATTAGGCTGGCTAGACCGATTCTGTATCCATTAGGTTGGCTAGACAGACTGTATCCATTAGGCTGGCTAGACAGACTCTGTACCTATTAGGCTGGCTAGACCGATTCTGTATCCATTAGGTTGGCTAGACAGATTCTGTACCTATTAGGCTGGCTAGACAGACTGTATCCATTAGGTTGGCTAGACAGACTGTATCCATTAGGTTGGCTAGACAGACTGTACCCATTAGGTTGGCTAGACAGACTGTATCCATTAGGTTGGCTAGACAGACTGTATCCATTAGGTTGGCTAGACAGACTGTATCCATTAGGTTGGCTAGACAGACTGTACCCATTAGGTTGGCTAGACAGACTCTGTACCTATTAGGCTGGCTAGACAGACTGTACCCATTAGGCTGGCTAGACAGACTGTATCCATTAGGCTGGCTAGACAGACTGTATCCATTAGGCTGGCTAGACAGACTGTATCCATTAGGCTGGCTAGACCGATTCTGTATCCATTAGGCTGGCTAGACAGACTGTACCCATTAGGCTGGCTAGACAGACTGTATCCATTAGGCTGGCTAGACAGACTCTGTACCTATTAGGCTGGCTAGACAGACTGTACCCATTAGGCTGGCTAGACAGACTGTATCCATTAGGCTGGCTAGACAGACTGTACCCATTAGGCTGGCTAGACTGATTCTGTATCCATTAGGTTGGCTAGACAGATTCTGTACCTATTAGGCTGTGACATCAGTCATGGAATGCAACATCCTTGTGTTACATATATAAACTGATACCAGGCTGTATAATGACATCAGTCATGGAATGCAACATCCTTGTTTTGGGTCAGTGTGGGTGTGTCAGGGTTTTGTCCCAGCACCAGTAGAAATACAGCCTGGATTCCAGATCTGTCTGTGCTGTGTTGCCGACAATTACCATAGATGTTTGCAAGACAACGATAACAGATCTGAGACCAGGTCAACAGTAACAGATCTGAGACCAGGTCAACAGTAACAGATCTGAGACCAGGTCAACAGTAACAGATCTGAGACCAGGTCAACAGTAACTGATCTGAGACCAGGTCAACAGTAACAGGTCTGAGACCAGGTCAACAGTAACAGGTCTGAGACCAGGTCAACAGTAACAGGTCTGAGACCAGGTCAACAGTAACAGATCTGAGACCAGGTCAACAGTAACACACTAACAGGTCTGAGACCAGGTCAACAGTAACAGGTCTGAGACCAGGTCAACAGTAACAGATCTGAGACCAGGTCAACAGTAACACACTAACAGGTCTGAGACCAGGTCAACAGTAACTGATCTGAGACCAGGTCAACAGTAACAGGTCTGAGACCAGGTCAACAGTAACTGATCTGAGACCAGGTCAACAGTAACAGGTCTGAGACCAGGTCAACAGTAACAGATCTGAGACCAGGTCAACAGTAACAGATCTGAGACCAGGTCAACAGTAACACACTAACAGGTCTGAGACCAGGTCAACAGTAACAGGTCTGAGACCAGGTCAACAGTAACAGGTCTGAGACCAGGTCAACAGTAACAGATCTGAGACCAGGTCAACAGTAACACACTAACAGGTCTGAGACCAGGTCAACAGTAACTGATCTGAGACCAGGTCAACAGTAACAGGTCTGAGACCAGGTCAACAGTAACAGATCTGAGACCAGGTCAACACTAACAGGTCTGAGACCAGGTCAACAGTAACAGGTCTGAGACCAGGTCAACAGTAACAGATCTGAGACCAGGTCAACAGTAACACACTAACAGGTCTGAGACCAGGTCAACAGTAACTGATCTGAGACCAGGTCAACAGTAACAGGTCTGAGACCAGGTCAACAGTAACAGATCTGAGACCAGGTCAACAGTAACAGATCTGAGACCAGGTCAACAGTAACACACTAACAGGTCTGAGACCAGGTCAACAGTAACAGGTCTGAGACCAGGTCAACAGTAACAAGTCTGAGACCAGGTCAACAGTAACAGATCTGAGACCAGGTCAACAGTAACACACTAACAGGTCTGAGACCAGGTCAACAGTAACAGGTCTGAGACCAGGTCAACAGTAACAGGTCTGAGACCAGGTCAACAGTAACAGATCTGAGACCAGGTCAACAGTAACACACTAACAGGTCTGAGACCAGGTCAACAGTAACTGATCTGAGACCAGGTCAACAGTAACAGGTCTGAGACCAGGTCAACAGTAACTGATCTGAGACCAGGTCAACAGTAACAGGTCTGAGACCAGGTCAACAGTAACAGATCTGAGACCAGGTCAACAGTAACAGATCTGAGACCAGGTCAACAGTAACAGATCTGAGACCAGGTCAACAGTAACTGATCTGAGACCAGGTCAACAGTAACTGATCTGAGACCAGGTCAACAGTAACACACTAACAGGTCTGAGACCAGGTCAACAGTAACAGGTCTGAGACCAGGTCAACAGTAACAGGTCTGAGACCAGGTCAACAGTAACAGATCTGATTAAAGTAATGACACTAAACGTTTAGTCGGTTTCTAAAAACCCATTTTCACTGAGTTTGGTGTGTTAGTGCAGGGTTGGAACACAAGCCTGCATTGACTGAGACTGCATTCACTGTACACACTGCATATGTTGGCTCAATCTGAAATTACTTTTAGTCAACTGATAAGAGAATTCCAGGTACATCACCCAATTTAATTATATTACTCAGTCTGCAAACCAGAATGTGTAAGATCCTGGTCGAATGAAACCGACGGAGGCCCAGCTGAATGGTCAAAAAGGTTTATTCACGGAACGTTCTGAAGTCAAGAATACAAAACAATTCATTTATACTGACTTCTCACGCCCACACACACACACACACACATACACACACACACACACACACACACATACATACACACAACCATACGCACAAACATTCACACACACACACACACACACACACACACACACAAACAAACATACGCCCACACACATACACATACACACAAACACACAAACATACGCCCACACACACACACACACACACAAACATACGCACACACACACACATACGCACACACACACACAAACAGACGCACAAACACACATACCCACACACACATACACACACAAACATACGCACACACACAAACAGACGCACACACACACCCACACACACATGCACACAAACAGACACACAAACATGTCCTGCTACGCACACACTGTCTGTCTCACTACCCAGCCGACAGAGATAGTGACCTTGTCCTGCTACACACACTGTCTGTCTCACTACCCAGCCGACAGAGATAGTGACCTTGTCCTGCTACACACACTGTCTGTCTCACTTCCCAGCCGACAGAGATAGTGACCTTGTCCTGCTACACTGTCTGTCTCACTACCCAGCCAACAGAGATAGTGACCTTGTCCTGCTACACACACTGTCTGTCTCACTACCCAGCCGACAGAGATAGTGACCTTGTCCTGCTACACACACTGTCTGTCTCACTTCCCAGCCGACAGAGATAGTGACCTTGTCCTGCTACACTGTCTGTCTCACTACCCAGCCGACAGAGATAGTGACCTTGTCCTGTCTGTCTCACTATCCAGCCGACAGAGATAGTGACCTTGTCCTGTCTGTCTCACTACCCAGCCGACAGAGATAGTGACCTTGTCCTCGAGACGTTCTCCTCGTTCTCTCCCAAATCTCTAGTCAGGTCGGCACCAAGCTCAGACAGTCTGTGTTTAAAATACCATAGAGCCATATTGTTTCACCCTTATTCTGACTAGGACTACACATTTATTGATTATGATTCCATACATTCTAATCAATTCCATACAATTATATGTTTCAGGGCGGAATATTCTAATCATTCAATTAACAGATAATTCTCACCTATCATCAACACACGGTCAACACACACACAGTACTGTGTTGTTAGCATTTAGCCTTGGGCCCTCCAACCCTGTTTCTGAAGAGATACTGTCCTGTAGGTTTTCACTCCAAACCTAATCAAGCACACCTGATTCTAATAATTATCTGGTTGTTTAGCTGAATCAGATTAGTTACAACTGGGTTTGGAGTTAAAACCTACAGGAGGTTTATCTCTACAGGAACAGGGTTGGAGTTAAAACCTACAGCAGGGTATCTCTCCAGGAACAGGGTTGGAGTTAAAACCTACAGGAGGGTCTCTCTCCAGGAACAGGGTTGGAGAGAAAGACTGAGAGAGATGGACCAAATATCAATGACATTTCAGTCAAATGTATTTATAAAGCCCTCTCTACATCAGCTGATATCTCAAAGTGCTGTACAGAAACCCAGCCTAAAACCCCAAACAGCAAGCAATACAGGTGTAGAAGCACGGTGGCTAGGAAAAACTCCCTAGAAAGGCAGGAACCTAGGAAAAAAACCTAGAGAGGAACCAGGCTATGAGGGGTGGCCAGTCCTCTTCTGGCTGTGCCGGGTGGAGACACAACATGGCCAAGATGTTGAAATGTTAATAAATGACCAGCTGGTTCAGATAATAATAATCACAGTAGTTGTCGAGGGTGCAACAAGTCAGCACCTCAGGAGTAAATGTCAGTTGGCTTTTCATAGCTGATCATTCAGAGATACAGACAGCAGGTGCGGTGGAGAGAGAGAGTCCAAAACATCAGGTCCGGGACAGGTAGCACATTCGGTGAACAGTTCAGGGTTCCAGTTGAAACTAGAGAGAGAGAGAGAGAGAGAGGAGGAGACAGAGACAGAGAGAGAAATAAGGAGACAGAGAGACAGAGAGAGAGATAGAGAGAGATAAGGAGACAGAGAGAGAGAGAGACAGAGAGAGAGATAAGGAGACAGAGAGAGACAGAGAGAGAGAGATAAGGAGACAGAGAGAGAGAGAGAGAGACAGAGAGAGAGAGAGAAAGACAGAGAGAGACAAGAAGACAGAGAGAGAGAGAGACACAGAGAGAGAGAGATAAGGAGAGAGAGAGAGACAGAGAGAGAGATAGAGAGAGATAAGGAGACAGAGAGAGAGAGACAGAGAGAGAGAGAGACAGAGAGAGAGACAGAGAGAGAGAGAGAAAGACAGAGAGAGACAGAGAGAGATAAGGAGACAGAGAGAGAGAGAGACACAGAGAGAGAGAGATAAGGAGAGAGAGAGAGAGACAGAGAGAGAGATAAGGAGACAGAGAATTAGAGGGCGCATACTTAAATTCACACAGGACACCAGATAAGACAGGAGAAGTACTCCAGATATAACAGACTGACCCTAGCCCCCGACACATAAGCTACTGCAGCATAAATACTGGAGGCTGAGACGGTCGGGGGACACTGTGGCACTGTCCGACAATACCCCCGACAGGGCCAAATAGTCAGGATATAACCCCACCCACTTTGCCAAGGCACAGCCCCCACACCATTAGAGGGATATCTTCAACCACCAACTTACCATCCTGAGACAAGGTCGTGTATAGCCCACAAAGATCTCCGCCAAGGCACAACCCAAGGGGGGGGGTGCCAACCCAGAAAGGAAGATCACGTCAGTGACTCAACACACTCAAGTGACGCACCCCTTCCAGGGACGGCATGAGAGAGCCCCAGTAAGCCAGTGACTCAGCCCCTGTAAGGTAGGGTTAGAGGCAGAGAATCCACGGTGGAAAGAGGGGAACCGGCCAGGCAGAGACAGCAAGGGTGGTTCGTCGCTCCAGTGCCTTTCCGGTCCCCTTCACACCCCTGGGCCAGACTACACTCAATCATATGACCTAATGAAGAGATGAGTCTTCAATAAAGACTTAAAGGTTGAGACCCAGTCTGCGTCTCTCACATGATTAGGCAGACCGTTCCATAAAAATGGAGCTCTATATGAGAAAGCCCTGCCTCCAGCTGTTTGCTTAGAAATTCTAGGGACAATTAGGAGGCCTGCGTCTTGTGACCGTAGCGTACGTGTAGGTATGTACGGCAGGACCAAATCAGAGAGATAGGTAGGAGCAAGCCCATGTAATGCTTTGTAGGTTAACAGTAAAACCTTGAACTCAGCCCTAGCCTTGACAGGAAGCCAGTGTAGAGAGACTAGCACTGGAGTAATATGATTTTTTTGGTTCTAGTCAAGATTCTAGCAGCCGTATTTAGCACTAACTGAGGTTTATTTAGTGCTTTATCCGGGTAGCTGGAAAGTAGAGCATTGCAGTAGTCTAATCTAGAAGTGACGAAAGCATGGATTCATTTTTCTGCATCATAATTTTTGGACAGAAAGTTTCTGATTTTTGCAATGTTACGAAGATGGAAAAAGCTGTCCTTGAAATATTCTTGATATGTTTGTCAAAAGAGAGATCAGGGTCCAGAGTAACACCGAGGTCCTTCACAGTTTTATTTGAGACGACTGTACAACCATCAAGATTAATTGTCAGATCCAACAGAAGATCTCTTTGTTTCTTGAGACCTAAAACTAGCATCTCTGTTTTGTCCGAGTTTAAAAGCATAACATTTACAGCCATCCACTTCCTCGTGTCTGAAACACAGGCTTCTAGCGAGGGCAATTTTGGGGCTTCAACATGTTTCAACGAAATATATAGCTTTGTATCATCTGCATAGCAGTGAAAGTTAACATTATGTTTCCGAATGACATCACCAAGCAGTAAAATATATAGTGAAAACAATAGTGGTCCTAAAATGGAACCTTGAGGAACACCGAAACATCATTTGTCAGAAGACAAACCATCCAAAGAGACAAACTGATATCTTTCCGACAGGCCAGGACTTGTCCGTGTCGACCAATTCTCCAGAAGAATGTGGTGATTGATGGTATCAAAAGCAGCACTAAGGTCTAGGAGCACGAGGACAGATATGCAGAGCCTCGGTCCGATGCCATTAAAAGGTCATTTACCACCTTCACAAGTGCCGTCTCAGTGCTATGATGGGGTCAAAAACCAGACTGAAGCATTTCGTATACATAGTTTGTCTTCAGGAAGGCAGTGAGTTGCTGCGCAACAGCATTTTAAACATTTTTGAGAGGAATGGGAGATTCGATATAGGCCGATAGTTTTTTTTATTTTCTGGGTCAAGGTTTGGCTTTTTCAAGAGAGGCTTTATTACTGCCACTTTTAGTGAGTTTGGTACACATCCGGTGGATAGAGAGCCGTTTATTATGTTCAACATAGGAGGGCCAAGCACAGGAAGCAGCTCTTTCAGTAGTTTAGTTGGAATAGGGTCCAGTATGCAGCTTGAAGGTTTCGAGGCCAAGACTATTTTCATCAATGTGTCAAGAGATATAGTATTAAAACACTTGAGTGTCTCCCTTGATCCTCGGTCCTGGCAGAGTAGTGGCAGACTCAGAATAACTGAGCTTTGGAGAAATGGAGTCTGTAATTTGCTTTTTCGTCAAAGAAGTTTATCACTGCTGAAGTCAAAGCCATCCTTTCTTGGGGAATGATGCTTTTTAATTAGCTTTGCAACCATATCAAAAAATAATGTTGGATTGTTCATATTCTCCTCAATTAAGTTGACAAAATAAGGGGGATATGGTCAATAGTGTAACCAGGAGGAGAAGCCTCATTTAACACAGTAAATTATTCAGGCTTAAGCCATGTCTGAGTCAGGCTAATCACATCAAGATTATGATCAGTTCATTGACTATAACTGCCTTGGAAGTGATGGATCTAACCCTATTTTGAGATGTGAGGTATCACAATCTCTTTCGTTAATGGCAGGAATGGAGGAGGTCTTTATTCCAGTGAGACAGAGATTGCTAGAGCGAACACCGCCATGTTTAGTTTTGCCCAACCTAGATCGAGGCACAGACACGATCTCAATGGTGATAGCTGAGCTGACTACACTGACTGTGCTAGTGGCAGACTCCACTAAGCTGGCAGGGTGGCTAACAGCCTGCTGCCTGGCCTGCACCTGGCCTCTCCCCTCCTCTCATCTCTCCTTCACTTCCCTTCCCTTCCCTTCCTCTCCTCTCCTCTCCTCATATTAACCTGGCAGGGGTAAAGGTGGACAGGTTGGACTTTCTAACATGTTTATTTCAACCCTTGGCAGTGATTTGGGACTGGGCATCAGTCCTCCTGGCTTCACCCATCAATATGGCATCCACCCCTCTCAATCTCTGTCTCTGTCTCTGTCTCTCCCTCCCTCTCTCTATTTCCTTCTTCCATCCTCCCATCCCTCTCTCCCTATCACTCATGTTGTTGCTGGACCCCAGGAAGAGGATCCATAATAAATGCAAATACAAATGTTCAGTGGAGCAGGTTGACATCCTGAGTCTTGGTCCAACAGTTTTGTCTGACATGTGTCCTCTGATGTCCTGCCTTCTGCTGCGATGGAGAGATGAAAGGGAAGGAGAGAGGGATGGAGGGATCAAAGGATGGAGAGAGGGACGTTGCAGTTAGCACTTCAGAGGAGACTATGACAGCCAGGCTGACCTGAGCATGTACACCTTGGCTAACACACACACACACACACACACACACACACACACACACACACACACACATGCGCGCACACACACACAGGTAAGGAGAAGAGAAGAGAAGAGAAGAGAAGAGAAGAGAAGAGAAGAGGAGAGGAGAGGAGAGGAGAGGAGAGGAGAGGAGAGGAGAGGAGAGGAGAGGAGAGGAGAGGAGAGGAGAGGAGAGGAGAGGAGAGGAGAGGAGAGGGGAGAGGCCCGGCAGCAGGCCCGGCAGCAGGCTGTTAGCCACCCTGAGAGGAGAGGAGAGGAGAGGAGAGGCCAGGTGCAGGCCAGGCAGCAGGCTGTTAGCCACCCTGAGAGGAGAGGAGAGGAGAGGAGAGGAGAGGAGAGGAGAGGAGAGGAGAGGAGAGGAGAGGAGAGGAGAGGAGAGGAGAGGAGAGGAGAGGAGAGGAGAGGAGAGGAGAGGAGAGGAGAGGAGAGGAGAGGAGAGGAGAGGAGAGGGGAGAGGCCCGGCAGCAGGCCCGGCAGCAGGCTGTTAGCCACCCTGAGAGGAGAGGAGAGGAGAGGAGAGGCCAGGTGCAGGCCAGGCAGCAGGCTGTTAGCCACCCTGAGAGGAGAGGAGAGGAGAGGAGAGGAGAGGAGAGGAGAGGAGAGGAGAGGAGAGGAGAGGAGAGGAGAGGAGAGGAGAGGAGAGGAGAGGAGAGGAGAGGAGAGGAGAGGTGCAGGCCAGGCAGCAGGCTGTTAGCCACCCTGAGAGGAGAGGAGAGGAGAGGAGAGGAGAGGAGAGGAGAGGAGAGGAGAGGAGAGGAGAGGAGAGGAGAGGAGAGGAGAGGAGAGGAGAGGAGAGGAGAGGAGAGGAGAGGAGAGGAGAGGAGAGGAGAGGAGAGGAGAGGAGAGGAGAGGCCCGGCAGCAGGCCCGGCAGCAGGCTGTTAGCCACCCTGAGAGGAGAGGAGAGCCCTGATATATATACGTTGGTTTTTCTCCACTCTCATTCTGTCTTCAGTCAGCTTTAATTATAATAAAGTAGAAATACTTCAGTCACAGTATAATATTATTAGTATAATGAAATCAGTCAATTAAAATAAATGTGGCCCTAATCTATGGATTTCACATGACTGGGAATAGACATATACATCACTGTTACCTTAAATAAAAAAGTAGGGGCGTGGATCTGAAAGCCAGTCCGTATCTGGTGTGACCACCATTTGCCTCACGCAAGCTCGACACATCTCCTTCTCATAGAGTTGATCAGGCTGTTGATCAGGCTGTTGATCAGGCTGTTGATTGTGACCTGTGGAATGTTCCCACTCCTCTTCGATGGCTGGGCGAAGTTGCTGGATATTTTGGTGGGAACTGGAACACATTGTGGTACACGTCGATCCAGAGCATCCCAAACATGCTCAATGTGGTGACATGTCTGGTGAGTATGCAGGCCATGGAAGAACTGGGACACTTTCAGCTTCCAGGAATTGTGTACAGATCAGACCGTGCATTATGATGCTGAAACATGAGGTGATGGCAGCCGATGAATGGCACGGCAATGGGCCTGAGGATCTCGTCACGGTATCTCTGTGCATTCAAATTCCCATAGATAAAATGCAAGTGTGTTCATATGACTGTCCATACCATAACCCCACCACCACCACGGGGCACTTTGTTCACAACGTTGGCATCAACAAACCGCTCACCCACACAACGCCATAGAACGTTGTCACGTGGTTGGACGTGCTGCCAAATTCTCTAAAACGACATTCAAGGCAGTTTATGATATAGAAATTAAGATTAAATTCCCTAGCAACAGCTCAGGTGGACATTCCTGCAGTCAGCATGTCAATTGCACACTCCCTCAAAACTTGAGACGTCTGTGGCATTGTGTTGTAGGACAAAACTGCACATTTTAGAGTGGCCTTTTATTGTCCCCAGCACAAGGTGCACCTCTGTGATGATCATGCTGTTTAATCAGCTTCTTGATATGCCACACCTGTCAGGTGGATGGATCCTCTTGGCAAAGGAGAAATGCTCCCTAACAGGGATGTAAATAAATGTCAACAGAGAAGTATTATTTTTGTCTGTATGGTACATTTCTGGGATGTTTTATTTCAGCCTGGGACCAACACCTTACATGCGTTTATATTTCTGTTCAGTAGATGTAGTTATAATGAGATAATTACATTTAAATCACAACGGTTTGATCTTTTTCACCCCTGTCGAGTGTACAGTACGCGCATGTGTGTGTGTGTGTGTCTGACAGTGTGTGTGTGTGTGTGTGTGTGTGTGTGTGTGTGTGTGTGTGTGTGTGTGTGTGTGTGTGTGTGTGTGTGTGTGTGTGTGTGTGTGTGTGTGTGTGTGTGTGTGTGTGTGTGTGTGTGTGTGTGTGTCTTCCTGTCTGGTGTCCCTTTATACAACAAGAGTTCCCTGATCCTGGTTCAGAATACCCAGGGTTTCTCCCTCCCCATATTGACTGATCCTGGTTCAGAATACCTAGGGTTTCTCCCTCCCCATATTGACTGTTCCTGGTTCAGAATACCCAGGGTTTCTCCCTCCACATATTGACTGATACCTGATCCTGGTCCAGAATACCCAGGGTTTCTCCCTCCACATATTGACTGATACCTGATCCTGGTTCAGAATACCCAGGGTTTCTCCCTCCACATATTGACTGATACCTGATCCTGGTCCAGAATACCCAGGGTTTCTCCCTCCCCATATTGACTGATACCTGATCCTGGTTCAGAATACCTAGGGTTTCTCCCTCCGCATATTGACTGATCCTGGTTCAGAATACCCAGGGTTTCTCCCTCCCCATATTGACTGATCCTGGTTCAGAATACCCAGGGTTTCTCCCTCCCCATATTGACTGATCCTGGTTCAGAATACCCAGGGTTTCTCCCTCCCCATATTGACTGATCCTGGTTCAGAATACCTAGGGTTTCTCCCTCCCCATATTGACTGTTCCTGGTTCAGAATACCCAGGGTTTCTCCCTCCACATATTGACTGATACCTGATCCTGGTCCAGAATACCCAGGGTTTCTCCCTCCACATATTGACTGATACCTGATCCTGGTTCAGAATACCCAGGGTTTCTCCCTCCACATATTGACTGATACCTGATCCTGGTCCAGAATACCCAGGGTTTCTCCCTCCCCATATTGACTGATACCTGATCCTGGTTCAGAATACCTATGGTTTCTCCCTCCCCATATTGACTGATCCTGGTTCAGAATACCCAGGGTTTCTCCCTCCCCATATTGACTGATCCTGGTTCAGAATACCCAGGGTTTCTCCCTCCCCATATTGACTGATACCATTCAATTCAATAATAATACAAAAGACTATTGAAGTAAAAGTTGTGTCTTGTAAAATGTTATTGCCGAGTGCCAGGTCTCTCTCCATTCAGAGACATCAGTATCTGTCTGTCAGAGTGCCTGGTCTCTCTCCATTCAGAGACATCAGTATCTGTCTGTCAGAGTGCCAGGTCTCTCTCCATTCAGAGACATCAGTATCTGTCTGTCAGAGTGCCTGGTCTCTCTCCATTCAGAGACATCAGTATCTGTCTGTCAGAGTGCCTGGTCTCTCTCCATTCAGAGACATCAGTATCTGTCTGTCAGAGTGCCTGGTCTCTCTCCATTCAGAGACATCAGTATCTGTCTGTCAGAGTGCCTGGTCTCTCTCCATTCAGAGACATCAGTATCTGTCTGTCAGAGTGCCTGGTCTCTCTCCATTCAGAGACATCAGTATCTGTCTGTCAGAGTGCCAGGTCTCTCTCCATTCAGAGACATCAGTATCTGTCTGTCAGAGTGCCAGGTCTCTCTCCATTCAGAGACATCAGTATCTGTCTGTCAGAGTGCCTGGTCTCTCTCCATTCAGAGACATCAGTATCTGTCTGTCAGAGTGCCTGGTCTCTCTCCATTCAGAGACATCAGTATCTGTCTGTCAGAGTGCCTGGTCTCTCTCCATTCAGAGACATCAGTATCTGTCTGTCAGAGTGCCTGGTCTCTCTCCATTCAGAGACATCAGTATCTGTCTGTCAGAGTGCCAGGTCTCTCTCCATTCAGAGACATCAGTATCTGTCTGTCAGAGTGCCTGGTCTCTCTCCATTCAGAGACATCAGTATCTGTCTGTCAGAGTGCCTGGTCTCTCTCCATTCAGAGACATCAGTATCTGTCTGTCAGAGTGCCTGGTCTCTCTCCATTCAGAGACATCAGTATCTGTCTGTCAGAGTGCCAGGTCTCTCTCCATTCAGAGACATCAGTATCTGTCTGTCAGAGTGCCAGGTCTCTCTCCATTCAGAGACATCAGTATCTGTCTGTCAGAGTGCCTGGTCTCTCTCCATTCAGAGACATCAGTATCTGTCTGTCAGAGTGCCTGGTCTCTCTCCATTCAGAGACATCAGTATCTGTCTGTCAGAGTGCCTGGTCTCTCTCCATTCAGAGACATCAGTATCTGTCTGTCAGAGTGTCAGGTCTCTGTCCATTCAGAGACATCAGTATCAAGCCTGTCTGTCAGAGTGCCAGGTCTCTGTCTCTTTTTGGCCACCCTTGAGAGTAAATGTCATTCTGGTTGATCTGTTCTGTTGTATTGTAAAACACATGTTAAAGATTGAGCACTTTAATGAGGCGTATGAGTTACTCAAGTGTCTATCCCAATGTTGGGATACGTACCAATGTTGGGATACGTACCAATGTTGGGATACGTACCAATGTTGGGATACGTACCAATGTTGGGATACGTACCAATGTTGGGATACGTACCAATGTTGGGATACGTACCAATGTTGGGATACGTACCAATGTTGGGATACGTACCAATGTTGGGATACGTACCAATGTTGGGATACGTACCAATGTTGGGATACGTACCAATGTTGGGATACGTACCAATGTTGGGATACGTACCAATGTTGGGATACGTACCAATGATTTGTAACGTTTGATTAATTATGTTATTCATTACGATTATTAAATAATAATTAAATATTATTACACAAGAGTATGAGTTCCTAAACGGGCCATATCCAGACTTGTACGCCTTTCCTACGCAGTTCTCAGCGCGCAATGGATTTAGCAGGAGTGGTTCTCTTGCGCACATTGAATAAATGTATTTCAACAGCTGAAAACCTTGTCACTTGCCAAGAGATTATCAGGGACTTTATTATCATCATCAGACTCAATAGAATGGAGAGAACTGGTTCAGAATATTAAGCGTCAATAAAAACCATGTACATATATATACAGGTTTGTCTCCTTTTCAACATCACTTGGTCGATTAAAAAATATGAATAAATAAATATTAAATCAAGTCATTAGCCCCCCCCCCCTCGCCCCTCAGACGATCCCGCAAGTGAAGAAGCTGGATGCGGAGGTCCTGAGCTGGCACGGTTACACGTGGTCAGCGGTTGTGAGTCCGGGTTGGACGTGCTGCCAACCCGGAGTCGGCTTATGGTAGAGAAATTAAACATTCAATTCTCTGGCAACAGCTCTTTCTTTGGGAATCTGAATATTGACTGGTGTTCATCAATGTGTGTCCGAAAGAGGAAGCTTCTCACTGTAACCAGTGCCTGTAATTTAATCAACCTACCAGGGTGTTTACAAACAACACTGTCAGGCGGTGGGTGTATCTGGTGCATGGAAGTCAGGCGCAGGAGAGCAGAGATGAGTGGACAACACACTTGAATAAAAGGTGATAGCACAAAGTAACAAACCCAATGTGCGAACAAAAAGAACGGTTGCCACTAAACACGGGTAAAACAGCACCCGGGAATAAACCAACCGGAAACATACCGACCTAAAAAATAAACAATCACGCACAAAGACATGGGGGAAACAGAGGGCTAAATACACAACATGTAATGAGGGAAATGAAACCAGGTGTGTGGGGGAAAACAAGACAAGACAAAACCAATATAAAATGAAAAATGGATCAGCGATGGCTAGAAGACCGGCGACGTCGACCGCCGAACACCGCCCGAACAAGGAGAGGGACCAACCTCGGCAGAAGGTGTGACAAATACTGGGACCAGATTATCCACATATATCGATCACATTTTTACTAGTACTGTAGAATTTTGTTCTAAAGCTGTTTCCTTACCCATTGGATGCAGTGATAACAATATAGTGGCTATTCCCAGGAAGAGATCAATGCTATTTCTCTGTAAACAAATGAACAACAGACTTCCAGCATGCTTATAGAGAAGGCCACTCAACATGTACTGCACTGACACAAATGACTGATGACTGGTTGAAATAAATTGTTAATAGGAAGAATGAGGGAGCTGTACTGTTAGATTTCAATGCAGCCTTTGATGTTATTGATCATAACCTGTTGTTGAGAAAACATGTGTTGTGGCTTTTCTACCACAATCTGAGAGAAATACATTTTTTGTCCGTATGGAACAATTGTGGAATCTTTTTATGTCAGCTCGTAAAACATGAAACAAGAAACATGGGACCAACACTTTACATGTGGCATTTATATTTTTTTGTTCAGTATGGAACTTAGTCTTATAAATGTACACAATCTCACTCTCTGAAGTGAGAATAACAATGCTCAGAATCTAAATTTTTTTTTTTTGCTGTAGATATTCACGTGTGGTGGAAGTGAAATATTCAGTAAATGATGTGTTAGGTCATCTCTCCGTCTGAACATCTTAATGTTGTTGTAGATCACCAGAATGTCAGTGTTATGGCAGTCATGTCTGTGAGACCAGAAGGTGTTTTGTCCCTCTGTCTCAATTAGTTAATAGGACAGTCTGTCTCATTCATTTATGTTAGTAGGACAGGTTAGTAGGACAGATATTTAGTTAATAGGACAGCATAGGATACCCTAGACACACTCCAATTCGCATACCGCCCCAACTGATCCACAAATGACGCAATCGCAATCACACTCCACACTGCCCTTTCCCACCTGGACAAAAGGAACACCTATGTGAGAATGCTGTTCATTGACTACAGCTCAGCTTTCAACGCCATTGTGCCCACAAAGCTCACCACTAAGCTAAGGACCCTGGGACTAAACACCTCCCTCTGCAACTGGATTCTGGGGCCCCTCAGGGATGTGTGCTTAGTCCCCTACTGTACTCCCTGTTCACCCATGACTGTGTGGCCAAACACGACTCAAACACCATCATTAAGTTTGCTGACGACACAACAGTAGTAGGCCTGATCACCGACAGCAACGAGACAGCCTATAGGGAGGAGGTCAGAGACCTGGCAGTGTGGTGCCAGAACCACAACCTCTCTCTCAATGTGAGCAAGGCAAAGGAGCTGATCATGGACTACAGGAAATGAAGGGATGAACACGTCCCAATTCTCATCAACGGGACTGAAACGGGTCGTGAGTTTCAAGTTCCATGGTTGTCCACATCACCAAGACAGTCGTGAAGAGGGCATGACACCACCTTTTCCCCCTCAAGATTTGGCATGGGTCCCCAGATCCTCAAAAAGTTTGAGAGCATCACCGCCTGGTACGGCAACTGCTGGGGCCAAGCTTCCTGCCATCCAGGACCTATATACTAGGCGTGTCAGAGGGAAGCCCAAAAAATTGTCAAAGACTCCAGTCACCCAAGTCAAAGACTGTTCTCTCTGCTAACGCACGGCAAGTGGTTACCTAGAGCGCCAAGTCTAGGTCCAAGAGGCTCCTTAACAGCTCTACCCCCAAAGCCATAAGACTGATGAACAATTAATTAAATGTCAACCCGGACAATTTACATGAACTCCATTGTTTTATTATTATTAATGATTATTTTTTATTAAAATTATAATTATAAAATGACCCCCCCCCCCCCATTTGTTTTTACACTGTTGCTACTCGCTGTTTATTATCTATGTATAGTCACTTCACCCCTACCTACATGTACAAATTACCTCAACTAATCTGTACCTCGACTAACCTGTACCCCGGCACATTCACTCGGGTACTGTATGTAGCCTCGCTGTTGTTATTTTATTGTGTTACTTTTCTTTTCTTTCTTTTTTATAAACGTTATTTTATTTGGTAAATATATTCTTAACTCTTTCTTTAACTGCATTGTTGGTTTTGTAAAATAAGCTTTTCACTGTAAGGTCTACACACGTTGTATTCATTAACATTCTCAAGGTTCTGCTCTCTGGAGTTAGAATACCTCATGATAGACCATGTTATTTACAGTCACAGACAGTTCTCTCTGCTTTCTTTTCTATACATCGGCTTACAGGACTGCAGAGTCCGGTAATATAATAATAATAATAATAATTAATAGCTCTTTATTAACAACAGCTGGTGCTTGATGAATACCTGATGATATTATTTACAGTCACAGTTCTCTCTGCTGCCTCAAGGCAAGTGGTACCGGAGCACCAAGTCTGGGACCAGAAGGCTCCTGAACAGCTTCTACCCCCCCAAGCCATAAGACTGATGAACACTTAATTAAATGTCAACCCGGACAATTTGCATTGTTTAAATTATTTTATTGTTATTTATTAATGTTATTTTTTTTAGCACTGACTCTTGCACAAGCTGAACATACTGGACTCTAACCACACACTCACACACACTCACACACTACACTGACACACACACACACTACACTGACACTCCAACACACTCACTCACACACACACATACACACACACACACACACACACACACTACACTGACACTCCAGCACACTCTCTCACACACACACATACACACACACACACACACACACACACACACACACACTACACTGGCACTCCAGCACACTCTCTCACACACACACACACACACACACACACACACACACACACACACACACACACACACACACACACACACACACACACACACACACTACACTGACACTAACACACACACACACTCCAGCACACTCTCACACACACACACACACATACTCAACACTGACACTCCAGCACACATACACACACACACACACACACTACACTGACACTCTAACACACACACACACACACACTCCAGCACACTCTCACACACACACACACACATACACACACACACACTCAACACTGACACTCCAGCACACATACACACACACACTCAACACTGACACTCCAGCACACATACATACACACACACACACACACACACACACACACACACACACACACACACACACACACACACACACACACACACACACACACACACACTACACTACACTGACACTCCAGCACACTCTCACACACACATACACACACACACACTCTCACACACACACACACACACACACACACACACAAACACACACACACACACACACACACACACACACACACACACACACACACACACACACACACACACCCTGCTGCTGCTGCGTTTC
The DNA here is from genome assembly GCF_002021735.2 of Oncorhynchus kisutch. Taxonomy (NCBI): domain Eukaryota; kingdom Metazoa; phylum Chordata; class Actinopteri; order Salmoniformes; family Salmonidae; genus Oncorhynchus; species Oncorhynchus kisutch. Next base: position 44,492,079 of record NC_034202.2, on the reverse strand, counting down.
TGTTTATTATCTATCCTGATTGTCAGTTTGTTTTAGAGTGTACAAAGCTGTCATCAAGGCAAAGGATGGCTATTTGAAGAATCTCAAATATAAAATATATTTTGATTTGTTTAACACTTTTTTGGTTACTACATGATTCCATAGATGTTATTTTACAGTTTTGATGTCTTCCCTATTATTATTAGGTAGGTGTTCTAAAACTTTTGACCGGTAGTGTAGGCTAATACAATACTGTAATATAGATCAATACAGTAGTGTAATACTGTAATATAGATCAATACTGTAATATAGATCAATACTGTAATATAGATCAATACAGTAATATAGATCAATACTGTAATATAGATCAATACTGTAATATAGATCAATACTGTAATATAGATCAATACAGTAATATAGATCAATACTGTAATATAGATCAATACAGTAGTGTAATACTGTAATATAGATCAATACTGTAATATAGATCAATACAGTACTGTAATACTGTAATATAGATCAATACAGTACTATAATACTGTAATATAGATCAATACAGTACTATAATACTGTAATATAGATCAATACTGTAATATAGATCAATACAGTAGTGTAATAATGTAATATTGTCACGCCCTGGTCTAAGTATTTTGTGTTTTTCTTCATGTATTGGGTCAGGCCAGGGTGTGGCATGGAGTTTTTGTATTGTGGTGTGTTTTGTCTTGGGGTTTTGGTGTGTATGTTTTTGGGATTGTAGCTAGTGGGGTTATCTAGCAAGGTCTATGGCTGTCTGGAGTGGTTCTCAATTAGAGGCAGGTGCTTATCGTTGTCTCTGATTGGGAACCATATTTAGGCAGCCATATTCTTTGAGTTTGTCGTGGGTGATTGTCCTATCTGTCCTATGTGTACTCTCTGTTAGTTTGCACAAGTATAGGCTGTTTTCGGTTTTCGTTTATTGTTTTGTAGTGTTCGTGTTTAGTCGTGTTTACGTTTGTTTAAATAAACATGGATCGCAATCGACACGCTGCAGTTTGGTCCGACTCTCCTTCACCACACTTAGAAAACCGTAACAAATATAGATCAATACAGTACTGTAATACTGTAATATAGATCAATACAGTACTGTAATACTGTAATATAGGCCAATACAGTACTGTAATACCGTAATATAGGCCAATACAGTACTATAATACTGTAATATAGATCAATACAGTACTGTAATACCGTAATATAGGCCAATACAGTAATATAATACTGTAATATTGGCCAATACAGTACTGTAATACTGTAATATAGATCAATACAGTACTGTAATACTGTAATATAGATCAATACAGTACTGTAATACTGTAATATAGGCCATTTACGTAGCACACACTTGTTTTTTTGTATTTTTCAGTGATATTCAATTGCAATCTTGTCTCATTGCTGCAACTTTCTTATCACCCATCCACTTACCCTGGAATCCAGCCGCACCAATGTGTTTGAGGAAACACCGCTCAACTGACGACAGCCTGCAGGCTCCCGGCCCGCCACAAGGAGTCGCTAGAGCGCGATGAGCCAAGTAAAGCCCACCCCTGGTCAAACCTTCACCTAACACGAACGACGCTGGGCCAATTATGCGCCGCCTTCTGGGACTCCCGGTCACCGGGCGGTTGTGACACAGCCTGGTCTGTAGTGTCTGTAGTGACACCTCAAGCACTTCAATGCAGTGCCTTAGACCGCTGCGCCACTCGGAAGGCCCCTTTGAAATGTATTCTAAATGTACATGAGTCTGGATTTTAGACCAGGTCATAGCACTATCTCTGCGGCATCCCTAGTTATAAATGATGTGGTTAACTGTATGGATAAAAGGCAACATTGTGCTGCCCTCTTCATTGACCTGTCAAAGGCTTTCGATAATGTTGCTCACTCACTGCTAATTCAGAGGTTTTCCTCAATTGGCCTAGACCAGGCTGCATGTCACTGGTTTAAACATGACTTGACAGAGAGAAATCAATGTGTATCAATCTACTGATGGCGTTAAATCAGGTTTCCTCGATATTACGAAAGGTGTCCCGCAGGGGTCTATTCTGGGTCCTGTACCTTTTACTGTTGACATTAATAATATCGATTTATTTATAAAAAAAAAATAAAAAAAAGTGTAACCCGCACTTGTATGACAATGATACTGTTGTGTGTGCTATTGCCCCCACGGTTGACCAGGCTCTATATGAACTACAGTCTGCCTGACACACCCCTGACCGTAGATTGCTTTGTATGTTTCTATTGTGATGTGGGTGGGCATTCTAGTTTTTGTTCTATGTTTTGTACTTCTATGTCTTGTCTTTGGTATGGTTCCCAATCAGAGGCAGCTGTCAATCGTTGTCTCTGATTGAGAACCATACTTAGGCAGCCTGGTTTCGACCCTTGAGTTGTGGGTAGTTGTTTTCTGTTTTGTGTGTATCACCTGACAGAACTGGTTCGTTCTCGTTATTCCTCGTTGTTATTTTGTTTAGTGTTCAGGCTTGATTAAATTTACAACATGATCACTTACCACGCTGCACCTTGGTCCTCTCCTTCTTAGACCTACGACAATCGTTACACTGCCTTCATTGTATTACAGAAGAACTTTGTTGACTTGAAATTATTATTGATACATGTTGTTCTCCAGACCTCTGGTGATTTATACGTACTTTGGATTGTGTCCATATTGTGTTCAAATTGTGTTCATATTGTGTCCATATTGTGTCCATATTGTGTTCAAATTGTGTTCAAATTGTGTCCATATTGTGTTCAAATTGTGTCCATATTGTGTTCAAATTGTGTCCATATTGTGTCCATATTGTGTTCAAATTGTGTCCATATTGATTGTGTCCCCGCTTACAAATATCTGGCCATCTGAAAAGATCAAAAGCTGTCTTTAAAAAAAAATGCATATTGATGAGTTAGTAAAGAAGCTGGGGTTAAAAGGGGTTTATTCTATAGAAATAGGTCATGCCTCTCGCTAAATAGTAGAACGCAGATTATTCAGTCAACGTTCGGTCCTGAAGTATGTCGACATCCTCTATACGAACGCAGCTGCTACCCCCATTACAGCTGTTAGATGCAGTGGGTTGGTCCTCTGTGATGTCACGTGTGATGTCACATTGCTACGTTTTCATTTATAAAAACCACAGTATCGAAAAACGCATCACACTGAGGAGAGCTTTCTAGGTATCTAGAACTCTTCAGAAAGGAAGAAAGGCGAGAATGACCAGAGGACGGGTGAGTGGCCCTTTATCATGAGGGCAGGGCCCTTCCTCATTGGCCACTCGGTCTGTCTGTCTCCACCAGATGCTGTGAGATTGGTTCATTTCCCATTAGTGATACATCGAAACTAGTATTTGAAAGAGAACCACGTGTTTGATACCATTCCATTTACTCCGTTCTATCCATTAAGCCCTACTATGAGCCCAGTCCTCCTCCTCTGATTGAAAGTGCCACCAGCCACCACTGTCCTGTCTGGGATGCCAAATACCTTGCCTCCAGATGCACTTGGTAAGATGATAGAGTTGATGAGGGGACGTTTTTATATTCAGGGTGAGAAGAATGTTTACTTCAATGTTCACTTACCGGGACGTGTCATTTGTCCTCGATCTGCCCATATTCGCCAATGGCCTGTTAGGTAGACGGGAGAGTGACAGGCACACAGACAGTAGCAGCAGATAACGATTATAATTTATATAAGCCTGTCACAAACCATAAGTAGAGTCTACAGTAAAATTTAGTCAATGTGTCAGTCTACAGTAGTCAACATGTCAGTCTAATCTACAGTAGTCAAAGTGTCAGTCTACAGTAGTCAACGTGTCAGTCTACAGTAGTCAAGGTGTCAGTCTACAGTAGTCAACGTGTCAGTCTACAGTAATCAACGTGTCAGTCTACAGTAGTCAATGTGTCAGTCTACTCTACAGTAGTCAACGTGTCAGTCTACAGTAGTCAACGTGTCAGTCTACAGTAGTCAATGTGTCAATCTACTCTACAGTAGTCAACATGTCAGTCTACTCTACAGTAGTCAACGTGTCAGTCTACAGTAGTCAACGTGTCAGTCTACTCTACAGTAGTCAACGTGTCAGTCTACAGTAGTCAACGTGTCAGTCTACTCTACAGTAGTCAATGTGTCAGTCTACTCTGCAGTAGTCAACGTGTCAGTCTACAGTAGTCAACTCGTCAGTCTACTCTACAGTAGTCAACGTGTCAGTCTACTCTACAGTAGTCAACGTGTCAGTCTACTCTACAGTAGTCAATGTGTCAGTCTACAGTAGTCAACGTGTCAGTCTACTCTACAGTAGTCAACGTGTCAGTCTACAGTAGTCAACGTGTCAGTCTACTCTACAGTAGTCAAAGTGTCAGTCTACAGTAGTCAAGGTGTCAGTCTACAGTAGTCAAATGTCAGTCTACTCTACAGTAGTCAACGTGTCAGTCTACTCTACAGTAGTCAACGTGTCAGTCTACTCTACAGTAGTCAACGTGTCAGTCTACAGTAGTCAACGTGTCAGTCTACAGTAGTCAATGTGTCAGTCTACTCTACAGTGGTCAACGTGTCAGTCTACAGTAGTCAACGTGTCACTCTACAGTAGTCAACGTGTCAGTCTACTCTACAGTAGTCAATGTGTCAGTCTACTCTACAGTAGTCAATGTGTCAGTCTACAGTAGTCAACGTGTCAGTCTACTCTACAGTAGTCAACGTGTCAGTCTACTCTACAGTAGTCAACATGTCAGTCTACTCTACAGTAGTCAACGTGTCAGTCTACAGTAGTCAGCGTGTCAGTCTACAGTAGTCAACGTGTCAGTCTACTCTACAGTAGTCAACGTGTCAGTCTACAGTAGTCAACGTGTCAGTCTACAGTAATCAACGTGTCAGTCTACAGTAGTCAATGTGTCAGTCTACTCTACAGTAGTCAACGTGTCAGTCTACAGTAGTCAACGTGTCAGTCTACAGTAGTCAATGTGTCAGTCTACTCTACAGTAGTCAACATGTCAGTCTACTCTACAGTAGTCAACGTGTCAGTCTACAGTAGTCAACGTGTCAGTCTACTCTACAGTAGTCAACGTGTCAGTCTACAGTAGTCAACGTGTCAGTCTACTCTACAGTAGTCAATGTGTCAGTCTACTCTGCAGTAGTCAACGTGTCAGTCTACAGTAGTCAACTCGTCAGTCTACTCTACAGTAGTCAACGTGTCAGTCTACTCTACAGTAGTCAACGTGTCAGTCTACTCTACAGTAGTCAATGTGTCAGTCTACAGTAGTCAACGTGTCAGTCTACTCTACAGTAGTCAACGTGTCAGTCTACAGTAGTCAACGTGTCAGTCTACTCTACAGTAGTCAAAGTGTCAGTCTACAGTAGTCAAGGTGTCAGTCTACAGTAGTCAAATGTCAGTCTACTCTACAGTAGTCAACGTGTCAGTCTACTCTACAGTAGTCAACGTGTCAGTCTACTCTACAGTAGTCAACGTGTCAGTCTACAGTAGTCAACGTGTCAGTCTACAGTAGTCAACGTGTCAGTCTACTCTACAGTGGTCAACGTGTCAGTCTACAGTAGTCAACGTGTCACTCTACAGTAGTCAACGTGTCAGTCTACTCTACAGTAGTCAATGTGTCAGTCTACTCTACAGTAGTCAATGTGTCAGTCTACAGTAGTCAACGTGTCAGTCTACTCTACAGTAGTCAACGTGTCAGTCTACTCTACAGTAGTCAACATGTCAGTCTACTCTACAGTAGTCAACGTGTCAGTCTACAGTAGTCAGCGTGTCAGTCTACAGTAGTCAACGTGTCAGTCTACTCTACAGTAGTCAACGTGTCAGTCTACAGTAGTCAACGTGTCAGTCTACAGTAGTCAACGTGTCAGTCTACTCTACAGTAGTCAACGTGTCAGTCTACTCTACAGTAGTCAACGTGTCAGTCTACTCTACAGTAGTCAACATGTCTGTCTACAGTAGTCAACGTGTCAGTCTACAGTAGTCAACGTGTCAGTCTACAGTAGTCAACGTGTCAGTCTACTCTACAGTAGTCAACGTGTCAGTCTACAGTAGTCAATGTGTCAGTCTACTCTACAGTAGTCAACGTGTCAGTCTACAGTAGTCAACGTGTCAGTCTACTCTACAGTAGTCAACGTGTCAGTCTACTCTACAGTAGTCAACGTGTCAGTCTACTCTACAGTAGTCAACGTGTCAGTCTACAGTAGTCAACGTGTCAGTCTACTCTACAGTAGTCAACGTGTCAGTCTACAGTAGTCAACGTGTCAGTCTACTCTACAGTAGTCAAAGTGTCAGAATACAGTAGTCAAGGTGTCAGTCTACAGTAGTCAAATGTCAGTCTACTATACAGTAGTCAACGTGTCAGTCTACTCTACAGTAGTCAACGTGTCAGTCTACTCTACAGTAGTCAAAGTGTCAGTCTACAGTAGTCAACGTGTCAGTCTACAGTAGTCAATGTGTCAGTCTACTCTACAGTGGTCAACGTGTCAGTCTACAGTAGTCAACGTGTCACTCTACAGTAGTCAACGTGTCAGTCTACTCTACAGTAGTCAATGTGTCAGTCTACTCTACAGTAGTCAACGTGTCAGTCTACTCTACAGTAGTCAACGTGTCAGTCTACTCTACAGTAGTCAACGTGTCAGTCTACTCTACAGTAGTCAACATGTCAGTCTACTCTACAGTAGTCAACGTGTCAGTCTACAGTAGTCAACGTGTCAGTCTACTCTACAGTAGTCAACGTGTCAGTCTACTCTACAGTAGTCAACGTGTCAGTCTACAGTAGTCAACGTGTCAGTCTACTCTACAGTAGTCAACGTGTCAGTCTACTCTACAGTAGTCAACGTGTCAGTCTACTCTACAGTAGCCAACGTGTCAGTCTACTCTACAGTAGTCAACATGTCAGTCTACTCTACAGTAGTCAACATGTCAGTCTACAGTAGTCAACGTGTCAGTCTACTCTACAGTAGTCAACGTGTCAGTCCACAGTAGTCAACGTGTCAGTCTACTCTACAGTAGTCAACGTGTCAGTCTACAGTAGTCAACGTGTCAGTCTACAGTAGTCAAGGTGTCCGTCTACTCTACAGTAGTCAACGTGTCAGTCTACTCTACAGTAGTCAACGTGTCAGTCTACTCTACAGTAGTCAACATGTCAGTCTACTCTACAGTAGTCAACGTGTCAGTCTACAGTAGTCAACGTGTCAGTCTACTCTACAGTAGTCAACGTGTCAGTCTACAGTAGTCAACGTGTCAGTCTACAGTAGTCAACGTGTCAGTCTACTCTACAGTAGTCAACGTGTCAGTCTACAGTAGTCAACGTGTCAGTCTACAGTAGTCAACGTGTCAGTCTACTCTACAGTAGTCAACGTGTCAGTCTACTCTACAGTAGTCAACGTGTCAGTCTACTCTACAGTAGTCAACATGTCTGTCTACAGTAGTCAACGTGTCAGTCTACAGTAGTCAACGTGTCAGTCTACTCTACAGTAGTCAACGTGTCAGTCTACTCTACAGTAGTCAACGTGTCAGTCTACAGTAGTCAACGTGTCAGTCTACAGTAGTCAACGTGTCAGTCTACTCTACAGTAGTCAACGTGTCAGTCTACAGTAGTCAACGTGTCAGTCTACAGTAGTCAACGTGTCAGTCTACTCTACAGTAGTCAACGTGTCAGTCTACAGCAGTCAACGTGTCAGTCTACTCTACAGTAGTCAACGTGTCAGTCTACAGTAGTCAACGTGTCAGTCTACAGTAGTCAACGTGTCAGTCTACAGTAGTCAACGTGTCAGTCTACTCTACACTAGTCAACGTGTCAGTCTACTCTACAGTAGTCAACATGTCAGTCTACTCTACAGTAGTCAACATGTCAGTCTACTCTACAGTAGTCAACGTGTCAGTCTACTCTACAGTAGTCAACGTGTCAGTCTACAGTTGTCAACGTGTCAGTCTACTCTACAGTAGTCAACGTGTCAGTCTACAGTAGTCAACGTGTCAGTCTACAGTAGTCAAGGTGTCCGTCTACTCTACAGTAGTCAACGTGTCAGTCTACTCTACAGTAGTCAACATGTCAGTCTACTCTACAGTAGTCAACGTGTCAGTCTACAGTAGTCAACGTGTCAGTCTACTCTACAGTAGTCAACGTGTCAGTCTACTCTACAGTAGTCAACATGTCAGTCTACAGTAGTCAACGTGTCAGTCTACAGTAGTCAACGTGTCAGTCTACTCTACAGTAGTCAACGTGTCAGTCTACAGCAGTCAACGTGTCAGTCTACTCTACAGTAGTCAACGTGTCAGTCTACAGTAGTCAACGTGTCAGTCTACAGTAGTCAACGTGTCAGTCTACAGTAGTCAACGTGTCAGTCTACTCTACACTAGTCAACGTGTCAGTCTACTCTACAGTAGTCAACATGTCAGTCTACTCTACAGTAGTCAACATGTCAGTCTACTCTACAGTAGTCAACGTGTCAGTCTACTCTACAGTAGTCAACGTGTCAGTCTACAGTTGTCAACGTGTCAGTCTACTCTACAGTAGTCAACGTGTCAGTCTACAGTAGTCAACGTGTCAGTCTACAGTAGTCAAGGTGTCCGTCTACTCTACAGTAGTCAACGTGTCAGTCTACTCTACAGTAGTCAACATGTCAGTCTACTCTACAGTAGTCAACGTGTCAGTCTACAGTAGTCAACGTGTCAGTCTACTCTACAGTAGTCAACGTGTCAGTCTACTCTACAGTAGTCAACGTGTCAGTCTACTCTACAGTAGTCAACGTGTCAGTCTACTCTACAGTAGTCAACGTGTCAGTCTACAGTAGTCAACGTGTCAGTCTACTCTACAGTAGTCAACGTGTCAGTCTACTCTACAGTAGTCAACGTGTCAGTCTACTCTACAGTAGTCAACGTGTCAGTCTACTCTACAGTAGTCAACGTGTCAGTCTACTCTACAGTAGTCAACGTGTCAGTCTACAGTAGTCAACGTGTCAGTCTACAGTAGTCAACGTGTCAGTCTACAGTAGTCAACGTGTCAGTCTACTCTACACTAGTCAACGTGTCAGTCTACTCTACAGTAGTCAACATGTCAGTCTACTCTACAGTAGTCAACATGTCAGTCTACTCTACAGTAGTCAACGTGTCAGTCTACTCTACAGTAGTCAACGTGTCAGTCTACAGTTGTCAACGTGTCAGTCTACTCTACAGTAGTCAACGTGTCAGTCTACTCTACAGTAGTCAACGTGTCAGTCTACTCTACAGTAGTCAACATGTCAGTCTACTCTACAGTAGTCAACGTGTCAGTCTACTCTACAGTAGTCAACGTGTCAGTCTACTCTACAGTAGTCAACGTGTCAGTCTACAGTAGTCAACGTGTCAGTCTACTCTACAGTAGTCAACGTGTCAGTCTACTCTACAGTAGTCAACGTGTCAGTCTACTCTTCATTAGTTGTACTAATATTGTTTTTCTCCCGTCTGTCCCAAAGTTATGGTGCAGATTGGCAAAACCTTTAAACCAATCCGTCCGTTTAGCATAGTGATGGTCAGGAACACTGGCAGGGAAACCATCAAATCCTCAAAGTTTTAGAGAGTTAAGTAAGTCCTAATTGCCAATTAGTTTGATCTTTAATCCAAAATTTATTTAATTGGCTAATTTAAAGTTTTCCTGGAGCGTAAGGTAATAGGTTTTAAAACAGGAGACATCAAGGTTTGTTTGTTAATAGACCACTCAGAAAAAGTCCACAGTAGTACCTCAAACCCAGCTTAACCAGTCAGCGAGGAATCACACACACACACACACCTTTACAAAAAACACATGATTCATCTTCACAAAAACGTTGTCAGTATTCCTTGACCATGAGAGCTGACCATTCAGTGTTACTCCTAGGAGTTCAGCTTCAACCTGGCCATGTCTACATCACCTGCCATCACATGGTTGGAGAGTTAATTAGCCAATAGAACCCAGAGAATGTTCAATGGTCACACCCCTTTTATACACAGCTCCAGTTTGAGGTTTAGGTCTAAGAGAATGTTTTGAACCAAAACACTGCTCTCATATCTTATGTTAGAGAAGCTTCCCGTAAAGAACATTCTCTGGGTTCTATTGGCTAATTAACTCTCCAACCATGTGATGGCAGGTGATGTAAAGCCAAAGCAAGTGAGTTTCTTCAATAACAGTTTATGATCAATAACATCAAATGGCTGCACTGAAATCTAACAATACAGCCCCAACTGTCATCTCATTATCAATTTATTTTAGCCAATCATCAGTCATCTGAGTCAGTGCAGTACAAGTGGAGTACCCTTCCCTATATTGCATGCTGAAGTTGCAGGTGAGGCTAACTCATCAAGTGACCATGACCAACTCATGCCTGCTACACCTTTGTGTTGCCACATTATAAATATCCACTAGGACTGCCAATCGATTCAAAAATGTAATCGTGTTTTTCCGCTGTGATTAATCAAATTCATGATTTGCTCAAAATTTGTAACGTCTGCTTCCAACTCACACTCTCAAACACGTAGATCCGCCTGAACGCAGCTCATTCTCCAGATCCCAATCACCTGAATTCTGATCACCTGATCACACACCTGTATGTCACTATCAGACACTATTTAGTTCAGTTCTTTGCACCCCATCACTGTGAGGTATTGTTTGTTTTGTGACTTCTATTCAGAGCTCTGTTTTTCCCCATGATTGAATCCTCCCGTGTATGATAGTTTTGGCCTGCCTCACTATCGACAACTTGTGCCTATTTCCTGCCTATACCTATCCTGTTATCAAGCTATTGCCTGATCTCCCGGACGACGTTACTAGCCTTTTCCCTGCCTGTACTGTTGCCTTGTTGGACCCCCCCTGTTTATGACCTTCTGCCTGCCCCTGGACCCAGCTACCTGCCCCTGGACCCAGCTACCTGCCCCTGGACCCAGCTACCTGCCCCTGGACCCTGCTACCTGCCCCTGGACCCTGCTACCTGCCCCTGGACCCTGCTACCTGCCCCTGGACCCTGCTACCTGCCCCTGGACCCTGCTACCTGCCCCTGGACCCAGCTACCTGCCCCTGGACCCAGCTACCTGACCCTGCTACCTGCCCCTGGACCCTGCTACCTGCCCCTGGACCCTGCTACCTGCCCCTGCACCCAGCTACCCACCCCTGGACCCAGCTACCCGCCCCTGGACCCTGCTACCTGCCCCTGGACCCTGCTACCTGACCCTGCTACCTGCCCCTGGACCCTGCTACCTGCCCCTGCACCCAGCTACCCGCCCCTGGACCCAGCTACCTGCCCCTGGACCCAGCTACCTGCCCCTGGACCCTGCTACCTGCCCCTGGACCCTGCTACCTGCCCCTGCACCCAGCTACCCGCCCCTGGACCCAGCTACCTGCCCCTGGACCCAGCTACCTGCCCCTGGACCCAGCTACCTGCCCCTGGACCCAGCTACCCGCCCCTGGACCCAGCTACCCGCCCCTGGACCCAGCTACCCGCCCCTGGACCCAGCTACCCGCCCCTGGACCCAGCTACCCGCCCCTGGACCCAGCTACCCGCCCCTGGACCCAGCTACCTGCCCCTGGACCCAGCTACCTGCCCCTGGACCCAGCCACCTGCCCCTGGACCCAGCTACCTGCCCCTGGACCCAGCTACCTGCCCCTGGACCCTGCTACCTGCCCCTGGACCCTGCTACCTGCCCCTGGACCCTGCTACCTGCCCCTGCACCCAGCTACCCGCCCCTGGACCCAGCTACCTGCCCCTGGACCCAGCTACCTGCCCCTGGACCCTGCTACCTGCCCCTGCACACAGCTACCCGCCCCTGGACCCAGCTACCTGCCCCTGCACCCAGCTACCCGCCCCTGGACCCAGCTACCCGCCCCTGGACCCAGCTACCTGCCCCTGGACCCAGCTACCTGCCCCTGGACCCAGCTACCTGCCCCTGGACCCAGCTACCTGCCCCTGGACCCAGCTACCTGCCCTTGGACCCAGCTACCTGCCTCCTCCTGTGGTCCTTGACCTTTAAACACCTGCTGCTCCCTGCCCTTGGACCCAGCTACCTGCCTCCTCCTGTGGTCCTTGACCTTTAAACACCTGCTGCTCCCTGCCCCTGGACCCAGCTACCTGCCTCCTCCTGTGGTCCTTGCCCTTTAAACACCTGCTGCTCCCTGCACTTGAAACCAGCTACCTGCCCTTGGACCCAGCTACCTGCCCTTGGACCCAGCTACCTGCCTCCTCCTGTGGTCCTTGCCCTTTAAACACCTGCTGCTCCCTGCCCTTGGACCCAGCTACCTGCCTCCTCCTGTGGTCCTTGCCCTTTAAACACCTGCTGCTCCCTGCACTTGGACCCAGCTACCTGCCTCCTCCTGTGGTCCTTGCCCTTTAAACACCTGCTGCTCCCTGCCCTTGGACCCAGCTACCTGCCTCCTCCTGTGGTCCTTGACCTTTAAACACCTGCTGCTCCCTGCCCTTGGACCCAGCTACCTGCCTCCTCCTGTGGTCCTTGACCTTTAAACACCTGCTGCTCCCTGCCCTTGGACCCAGCTACCTGCCTCCTCCTGTGGTCCTTGACCTTTAAACACCTGCTGCTCCCTGCCCTTGGACCCAGCTACCTGCCTCCTCCTGTGGTCCTTGACCTTTAAACACCTGCTGCTCCCTGCCCCTGGACCCAGCTACCTGCCTCCTCCTGTGGTCCTTGACCTTTAAACACCTGCTGCTCCCTGCCCTTGGACCCAGCTACCTGCCCCTGGACCCAGCTACCTGCCTCCTCCTGTGGTCCTTGCCCTTTAAACACCTGCTGCTCCCTGCACTTGGACCCAGCTACCTGCCTCCTCCTGTGGTCCTTGCCCTTTAAACACCTGCTGCTCCCTGCACCTGGACCCTGCTACCTGCCTCCTCCTGTGGTCCTTGCCCTTTAAACACCTGCTGCTCCCTGCCCCTGGACCCTGCTACCTGCCCCTGGACCCAGCTACCTGCCCTTGGACCCAGCTACCTGCCTCCTCCTGTGGTCCTTGCCCTTTAAACACCTGCTGCTCCCTGCCCCTGGACCCAGCTACCTGCCTCCTCCTGTGGTCCTTGCCCTTTAAACACCTGCTGCTCCCTGCCCCTGGACCCTGCTACCTGCCTCCTCCTGTGGTCCTTGCCCTTTAAACACCTGCTGCTCCCTGCCCCTGGACCCTGCTACCTGCCTCCTCCTGTGGTCCTTGCCCTTTAAACACCTGCTGCTCCCTGCCCCTGGACCCTGCTACCTGCCTCCTCCTGTGGTCCTTGACCTTTAAACACCTGCTGCTCCCTGCACCTGGACCCTGCTACCTGCCTCCTCCTGTGGTCCTTGCCCTTTAAACACCTGCTGCTCCCTGCCCCTGGACCCAGCTACCTGCCCTTGGACCCAGCTACCTGCCCTTGGACCCAGCTACCTGCCCTTGGACCCAGCTACCTGCCCTTGGACCCAGCTACCTGCCCTTGGACCCAGCTACCTGCCCTTGGACCCAGCTCCCTGCCTCCTCCTGTGGTCCTTGACCTTTAAACACCTGCTGCTCCCTGCCCTTGGACCCAGCTACCTGCCTCCTCCTGTGGTCCTTGACCTTTAAACACCTGCTGCTCCCTGCCCTTGGACCCAGCTCCCTGCCCTTGGACCCAGCTCTCTGCCCTTGGACCCAGCTACCTGCCTCCTCCTGTGGTCCTTGACCTTTAAACACCTGCTGCTCCCTGCCCTTGGACCCAGGTCCCTGCCCTTGGACCCAGCTCTCTGCCCTTGGACCCAGCTACCTGCCCCTGCACCCAGCTACCTGCCCCTGCACCCAGCTACCCGCCCCTGGACCCAGCTACCTGCCCCTGGACCCAGCTACCTGCCCCTGGACCCAGCTACCTGCCCCTGGACCCAGCTACCTGCCCCTGGACCCAGCTACCTGCCCTTGGACCCAGCTACCTGCCTCCTCCTGTGGTCCTTGACCTTTAAACACCTGCTGCTCCCTGCCCTTGGACCCAGCTACCTGCCTCCTCCTGTGGTCCTTGACCTTTAAACACCTGCTGCTCCCTGCCCCTGGACCCAGCTACCTGCCTCCTCCTGTGGTCCTTGCCCTTTAAACACCTGCTGCTCCCTGCACTTGAAACCAGCTACCTGCCCTTGGACCCAGCTACCTGCCCTTGGACCCAGCTACCTGCCTCCTCCTGTGGTCCTTGCCCTTTAAACACCTGCTGCTCCCTGCCCTTGGACCCAGCTACCTGCCTCCTCCTGTGGTCCTTGCCCTTTAAACACCTGCTGCTCCCTGCACTTGGACCCAGCTACCTGCCTCCTCCTGTGGTCCTTGCCCTTTAAACACCTGCTGCTCCCTGCCCTTGGACCCAGCTACCTGCCTCCTCCTGTGGTCCTTGACCTTTAAACACCTGCTGCTCCCTGCCCTTGGACCCAGCTACCTGCCTCCTCCTGTGGTCCTTGACCTTTAAACACCTGCTGCTCCCTGCCCTTGGACCCAGCTACCTGCCTCCTCCTGTGGTCCTTGACCTTTAAACACCTGCTGCTCCCTGCCCTTGGACCCAGCTACCTGCCTCCTCCTGTGGTCCTTGACCTTTAAACACCTGCTGCTCCCTGCCCCTGGACCCAGCTACCTGCCTCCTCCTGTGGTCCTTGACCTTTAAACACCTGCTGCTCCCTGCCCTTGGACCCAGCTACCTGCCCCTGGACCCAGCTACCTGCCTCCTCCTGTGGTCCTTGACCTTTAAACACCTGCTGCTCCCTGCCCTTGGACCCAGCTACCTGCCTCCTCCTGTGGTCCTTGACCTTTAAACACCTGCTGCTCCCTGCCCTTGGACCCAGCTACCTGCCTCCTCCTGTGGTCCTTGCCCTTTAAACACCTGCTGCTCCCTGCACCTGGACCCTGCTACCTGCCTCCTCCTGTGGTCCTTGCCCTTTAAACACCTGCTGCTCCCTGCCCCTGGACCCTGCTACCTGCCTCCTCCTGTGGTCCTTGCCCTTTAAACACCTGCTGCTCCCTGCACCTGGACCCTGCTACCTGCCTCCTCCTGTGGTCCTTGCCCTTTAAACACCTGCTGCTCCCTGCACCTGGACCCTGCTACCTGCCTCCTCCTGTGGTCCTTGCCCTTTAAACACCTGCTGCTCCCTGCCCCTGGACCCTGCTACCTGCCCCTGGACCCAGCTACCTGCCCTTGGACCCAGCTACCTGCCTCCTCCTGTGGTCCTTGCCCTTTAAACACCTGCTGCTCCCTGCCCCTGGACCCAGCTACCTGCCTCCTCCTGTGGTCCTTGCCCTTTAAACACCTGCTGCTCCCTGCCCCTGGACCCTGCTACCTGCCTCCTCCTGTGGTCCTTGACCTTTAAACACCTGCTGCTCCCTGCACCTGGACCCTGCTACCTGCCTCCTCCTGTGGTCCTTGCCCTTTAAACACCTGCTGCTCCCTGCCCCTGGACCCAGCTACCTGCCCTTGGACCCAGCTACCTGCCCTTGGACCCAGCTACCTGCCCTTGGACCCAGCTACCTGCCCCTGGACCCAGCTACCTGCCCTTGGACCCAGCTACCTGCCCTTGGACCCAGCTACCTGCCTCCTCCTGTGGTCCTTGACCTTTAAACACCTGCTGCTCCCTGCCCCTGGACCCTGCTACCTGCCCCTGGACCCAGCTACCTGCCCTTGGACCCAGCTACCTGCCTCCTCCTGTGGTCCTTGCCCTTTAAACACCTGCTGCTCCCTGCCCCTGGACCCAGCTACCTGCCCTTGGACCCAGCTCTCTGCCCTTGGACCCAGCTACCTGCCCTTGGACCCAGCTACCTGCCCCTGGACCCAGCTACCTGCCCTTGGACCCAGCTACCTGCCCTTGGACCCAGCTACCTGCCTCCTCCTGTGGTCCTTGACCTTTAAACACCTGCTGCTCCCTGCCCTTGGACCCAGCTCCCTGCCCTTGGACCCAGCTCTCTGCCCTTGGACCCAGCTCCCTGCCCCTGGACCCAGCTACCTGCCTCCTCCTGTGGTCCTTGACCTTTAAACACCTGCTGCTCCCTGCCCCTGGACCCAGCTACCTGCCTCCTCCTGTGGTCCTTGACCTTTAAACACCTGCTGCTCCCTGCCCCTGGACCCAGCTACCTGCCTCCTCCTGTGGTCCTTGACCTTTAAACACCTGCTGCTCCCTGCCCTTGGACCCAGCTACCTGCCTCCTCCTGTGGTCCTTGCCCTTTAAACACCTGCTGCTCCCTGCACTTGGACCCAGCTACCTGCCTCCTCCTGTGGTCCTTGCCCTTTAAACACCTGCAGCTACCTGCCCTTGGACCCAGCTACCTGCCCCTGGACCCTGCTACCCGCCCCTGGACCCAGCTACCTGCCCCTGGACCCTGCTACCCGCCCCTGGACCCTGCTACCTGCCCCTGGACCCTGCTACCTGCCCCTGGACCCAGCTACCTGCCCCTGGACCCAGCTACCTGCCCCTGGACCCTGCTACCCGCCCCTGGACCCAGCTACCTGCCCCTGGACCCTGCTACCCGCCCCTGGACCCAGCTACCCGCCCCTGGACCCAGCTACCTGCCCCTGGACCCAGCTACCTGCCCCTGGACCCAGCTACCTGCCCCTGGACCCAGCTACCCGCCCCTGGACCCAGCTACCCGCCCCTGGACCCAGCTACCTGCCCCTGGACCCAGCTCTCTGTCTCCCATCATGTTCATTACAAAACTGAGTTGTAATGTAAGATTCTTTTTTATACAAAAATTGAATTGTTATATTCATGAAATCACAAGTGCAATATAGGAAAACACAGCTTAGGCTTTTGTTAATCCACCTGTCATGTCAGATTTTGAAATGATGCTTTTCAGCGAAAGCAATCCAAGCATTTGTGTCAGTTTATCGATCGCACGACAAAACATTAAGTACACTTAGCACCAGGAAGCTTGGTCACGAAAAGCATATGAATAGTTTACCTTTGATCTTCGGATGTTTTCCTTCACGAGACTCCCAGTTACACAACAAATGTTCCGTTTGTTCCATAAAGATGATTTTTATATCCAAAATACCTCCGTTTGCTTGGCGCATTATGTTCAGAAATCCACAGGAAAGAGCGGTCATGAGAACGCAGTCGAAAATTCCAAATAGTTTCCATAATGTCCACAGAAACAGGTCAAACGTTTTTTATAATCAATCCTCAGGTTGTTTTTAAAATATATAATCGATAATATATCAACCGCAAATGTCTTTCACAGTAGGAGAGGGAAAAGCCATACCTATCCAAACTCTGTTGTCCGAGCAAAACTCATGTGACCACTTGACGCAATGTTATCGTTCTGGCTCATTTTTCAAAATAAAAGCCTAAAACTATGTCTGAAGACTGTTGACACCTTGAGGAAGTGATAGGAAAAGGTTCATATCCCTTTAAATCCAGCAAAGGAAGAGTTGGAGTTTTCAAAATAGCAGCCACTTCCTGTTTTGATTTTCCTCAGGGTTTCGCCTGCAATATCATTTCTGTTCTACTCACAGACAATATTTTGACAGTTTGGAAACTGTTTTCTATCCAATACTAATAATACTATGCCTACCAAATGGCAAAAGGCCTCCTGTGGGGACGGGGACCTGGGATTAAAAATACAAAATAAATACAATATAAATATAAATATAGGACAAAACACACATCACGACAAGAGCGACAACGCAACACAACAGAAGGAGAGACGTAAGACAACAACATAGGCAGCAACACACGACAACAGAGCATGTGAGGAGAGCAATACTATTTCACTACCACATGTGAAACTGAGATTTTCACATGGAGCTTTCTTACATGTGAAACTGCAAATTGGATTTTCACATGTTAACGTAAATGCCACATGTGAACATGACATTTTCACATGAACAAGTTTTTCACGTTTTTAAACGCATATCCGATTTTAAGAACTGTAAATTTCACCATAATTCACATGTAAGGTGAAAACATGTTTTTCTTCTCGCACATGAAAATGTGGTGTTAACATGTGGTGTTAACTCTAAATGTAATACATGTGAAAATAAGGTGAAAATAAGGTTTCATATAAGAAATTTAAGCTCAGCATGTGAAAAATGCAAATTTGTAAAGGACACACACAATAGGTTTTGAAACAACGAGGAAAGATGTGTTTGTGAAGATGTTAGACCACTCAGTGAGGGGAGAAGAGGTTGATGGGAACGTTCCCTTTGTTGGAGAAAAACTAAGATAACAAATTCAATCCTCAGCTTCAACTGTTAGACAGCAAACACAAACACGCCCACGCGGGTAGGTGTTTTTTTTTTACACAGATCTTAAATGTTTCTAAAAAAAAAAAAAACATGTCTACGCCATCATTTCCTATGACCCGAAAACAGCTTCGGAACAGCGATCGCTAACTTTCAAAAACAAGTCGACCGCTGTGGACATCTGGACGTTGTGCTTTAGGGACCAGGCCCTAATTCCCGGGACTTGAACAAGGAAGTGGCGGCAAAAGATGGGGCAGGCGAGGCGTCATCCTGACGAGTCTACGTCGACAAAGCAAATAGCCCGCCATTCCCCTCCATTCTATTGGCCAACGTGCATCTGGAGGATCTCCTCTAGTGACTATCACCTGAAGAATTGTAACATCCAATGTTTCTCAACGTCATGGATGAATGAGGATGTGGATAATATACATATCGCTGTTTTTATTTTATTTGATATGCATCGTCAAGAGAGGTGGTGTTCCTTTGTTTGCCACCAGCTGTAATCTCTAATCTTAAGGACGTCTCGAGTTTTTGCATCGCCTGAGGTAGAATACCTCATGATAAGCTGTAGACCACACTATTTATACTTTTTGTAGCTGTCTATTTACTACAACAAACCGATGCACTAAGACCTTATTCAACGAGCTGTATTCCGCCAAACAAACAAGAAAACGCTCACCCAGAGACGGCGCTCCTAGTGGCCGGTGATTCTAACTCTAAGATAGCTTTCACTCTGCACACTGAAACACAAATCAGACCATAACTCTCTATCCTCATGCTTCCTGCTTACAAGCAAAACATGCAAACAGGAAGTACCAGCTCAATACAGGAGTGGTCCGATGAAACAGATGCTAAGCTCCAGGATTGTTTCGCTAGCACAGACTATGTTCCTGGTATCATGCGATGGCATTGAGGAGTTTACCACATCAGCCACCGGCTTCATCAATTATGATGTTTATGGTCCCAGACAGATGGGGTTAAATGTGTTGTTTTACAGGGTCAGCCATAGTAGTATGATAGGTGTTGTTGTACAGGGTCAGTCATAGTAGTATGATAGGTGTTGTTTTACAGGGTCAGTCATAGTAGTATGATAGGTGTTGTTCTACAGGGTCAGTCATAGTAGTATGATAGGTGTTGTTTTATAGGGTCAGTCATATTAGTATGATAGGTGTTGTTTTACAGGGTCAGTCATAGTAGTACGATAGGTGCAGTGAAATGTGATGTTTTACAGGGTCAGTCATAGTAGTATGATAGTTGTTGTTGTACAGGGTCAGTCATAGTAGTATGATAGGTGCAGTGTAATGTGTTGTTTTACAGGGTCAGTCATAGTAGTATGATAGGTGTTGTTCAACAGGGTCAGTCATAGTAGTATGATAGGTGTTGTTCAACAGGGTCAGACATAGAAGTGTTGTGGACATTCAACACCATGTTGTGGAAATTATCATCAGGGACACTCGTAGTCAATCTTAAATTAATCATCCTTTAATATCAGTGTGCTGGAGAGTTGCCAACCAACTTAATGCACCATAGTACACATATCAATCAGGAGCTCTGCTGGGGCAGTCCCAGCTCAATGCACCATAGTACACATATCAATCAGGAGCTCTGCTGGGGCAGTCCCAGCTCAATGCACCATAGTACACATATCAATCAGGAGCTCTGCTGGGGCAGTCCCAGCTCAATGCACCATAGTACACATATCAATCAGGAGCTCTGCTGGGGCAGTCCCAGCTCAATGCACCATAGTACACATATCAATCAGGAGCTCTGCTGGGGCAGTCCCAGCTCAATGCACCATAGTACACATATCAATCAGGAGCTCTGCTGGGGCAGTCCCAGCTCAATGCACCATAGTACACATATCAATCAGGAGCTCTGCTGGGGCAGTCCCAGCTCAATGCACCATAGTACACATATCAATCAGGAGCTCTGCTGGGGCAGTCCCAGCTCAATGCACCATAGTACACATATCAATCAGGAGCTCTGCTGGGGCAGTCCCAGCTCAATGCACCATAGTACACATATCAATCAGGAGCTCTGCTGGGGCAGTCCCAGCTCAATGCACCATAGTACACATATCAATCAGGAGCTCTGCTGGGGCAGTCCCAGCTCAATGCACCATAGTACACATATCAATCAGGAGCTCTGCTGGGGCAGTCCCAGCTCAATGCACCATAGTACACATATCAATCAGGAGCTCTGCTGGGGCAGTCCCAGCTCAATGCACCATAGTACACATATCAATCAGGAGCTCTGCTGGGGCAGTCCCAACAGTTGTCTTATATACGGCTATACACAGACAAGTTACATTTGCATAATTTAGCATAATTAATTAATCATTACCATTTTGTTTCATTCATGTGACCGACCAATACTGGTTCACAACATGTGACAGACCAATACCTCACAAAGCTTCTTCTCTCTTAAGCTGAGACCTTGAAATGGAGATATCTTTCATTCTCAAAACAAGGGTCTGGGCGCACTGCCAAATTGCAGCTACTGAGAGTGAGGATTCGTTCAGTCAGTCACTTGCATGAACATAGAAAACAGTTATTAGAAAAGTACAAAAACAAAAGATTTCCAGCACAGTAGTATGATAGGTGCAGTGAAATTTTACAGGGTAAGCCTTAGTAGTATGGCTTCCCTAGAGCAAATGAGGTGAAAGTGCCTTGCGCAGGTTACAGACAGATTTTTCACGAGTATTTGGACAAGCAACCTTTTGGTTACTTGCCCAATGCTCTAGCTGCTAGGCTACCTGCCTCGCTATATAATATGTGCACGTATGGTCCCCACAAGTGATCGTACGTACATACCCCAACCAGAAGCCATGGATTACAGGCAACATCCACACTGAGCTGAAGGATATACTGCTGCTAGGCTACCTGCCTCCCTATATAATACGTGCACGTACGGTCCCCACAAGTGATCGTACGTACATACCCCAACCAGAAGCCATGGATTACAGGCAACATCCGCACTGAGCTAAAGGATATACTGCTGCTAGGCTACCTGCCTCCCTATATAATACGTGCACGTACGGTCCCCACAAGTGATCGTACGTACATACCCCAACCAGAAGCCATGGATTACAGGCAACATCCGCACTGAGCTAAAGGATATACTGCTGCTAGGCTACCTGCCTCCCTATATAATACGTGCACGTACGGTCCCCACAAGTGATCGTACGTACATACCCCAACCAGAAGCCATGGATTACAGGCAACATCCGCACTGAGCTAAAGGATATACTGCTGCTAGGCTACCTGCATCCCTATATAATACGTGCACGTACGGTCCCCACAAGTGATCGTACGTACATACCCCAACCAGAAGCCATGGATTACAGGCAACATCCGCACTGAGCTAAAGGATATACTGCTGCTAGGCTACCTGCCTCCCTATATAATACGTGCACGTACGGTCCCCACAAGTGATCGTACGTACATACCCCAACCAGAAGCCATGGATTACAGGCAACATCCACACTGAGCTAAAGGATATACTGCTGCTTTCAAGGATACAGAAGCCATGGATTACAGTGATCGTACGTACATACCCCAACCAGAAGCCATGGATTACAGGCAACATCCACACTGAGTTAAAGGCTAGAGCTGCCGCTTTCAAGGATACAGAAGCCATGGATTACAGGCAACATCCACACTGAGCTGAAGGATATACTGCTGCTTTCAAGGAGCAGGACACTAATTTGAACGTTTTTTGGAAACAGATATGTGGACTTCCTTACGGCCCCGCCCCAGGCGGCAAATCCGCCACACTGATCATCAACACCTCAGGGATGTGTAATTAGTCCCCTCCTAAGTATCTTGAATGTCCCCTCCTGTCACGAATCCCGTTTCCTGAGTCTGTTTTTTGCCTGTGTTCTGTCCAGGAGTTTTTTTCCGGCGTCCTGGAACGCACCCTGTCTGGTTGCCGGGCAATGTAGCCAGTTGGGAGTTCTGATTACCCGCACCTGTATCCCATCAGCTATCTGCACACCTGGTCCTGATCATCATCTCTCCTCTTCATAAGCCCGGACCTGACATCCATTCCCTGCCGGATCGTTAGCCATGAACATTATGTTGTGCCATAGTATCAGCCTCAAGTTGGATAGAATTTGTTTTGTTGTTTTTTACGTATTGCTTGCCTTAAACTTACCTCCGTTTGTTCTGTCTTCAGTTACTCACCCGGATCATTTACCCCATTCCCGCCTGGTCGTCGGAGGATTCCGCTTCCCCATTGGATCCACCTATTTACTCCCATCAACTCACCACCGCTGCCCGCTACGCCACCTGGATATATCTACCCATTCACATTCACTTGTAAATAAATACTCACCTTCTTCCTACTCTCCTTGTCCTGGTCTGCTTCTGGGTTCGATTTTGAAAGAACGTGACAGAACGATCCGGACAAGGATGAACCCAGCGGACCTGGACTCCGTTTGCCATGCCATTACCCAGCAGAGGAAGACATTGGGACAACACAAGATGGCGCTACAGGAGATAGCGGGTTCAATCCAGAACTTATCTGCTAGCTTGACACAAATCCAGGATCATCTCTGTTTGCCGACGATTCATTCACCACCTGTTTCACCCATCTCACCTGCCGTGTCTGGTGCGGTTTCCTTCCGTGAACCCAAGGCACCGACGCCTGATAAATATGAAGGGGATTTGGGAAGATGCCGTTCGTTTCTTATGCAGTGTGGGTTAGTGTTTGATCTGCAGCCCCATTCTTACGCCACTGACAAGGCTAGGATAGCCTTTGTTATTGAACTGCTGCGTGGAAGAGCTCTGGAATGGGAACAACAGGAGACCTGCATGGCTTCATACCAGGAATTCACGGGAGAGATGAGAAGGCTTTTTGACCATCCAGTCCGAGGTAAGGACGCAGCTAAACGTTTGTTCACTCTTCGCCAAGGAGCTCGCAGTGTGGCAGACTTTATGATCGAGTTCAGGACATTGTCTGTGGAGAGTGGTTGGAATGAGGAGTCACTACAAGCGGCTTTTTACCAGGGGTTGTTGGAGCAACTCAAGGACGAGCGGATATCCTATCCAGAGCCTAGTGACCTAGACAGCTTGGTCACTTTATCTATTTGGGTAGATAATAGAGTCCGAGAGAGGAGGGAGAAGCAGTGGGACCCATCCAATCAATCAGCAACTCGGTTACCATTCGGTTCAGGAAGTGAACCAGAACGTATTGATCGTTATTCCCCACACTGGATTAGTGGAGGGGTCTTGCCACCAGATCCTGAACCAATGCAAGTGGGGCGACACGGGCTAACTAAGGAGGAGCACCAACGTAGACGTGAGACCAACAGCTGTCTCTACTGTGGTAGCTCAGGACATTACATCTCCGCTTGTCCACAGCGCCCGTTAAACTGCCCGGCTCGCTAGTTCTGGGAGGAATTTTAGCGAGCCAGTTTCAACCTCTCAAGAATCCTGTCAGACCCCGTTTTCCTGCGACCCTTATGAATAAGGATCAGAGCTTAGAGATGAACGCTTTTATCGATTCAGGTGCCGATGGCAGCTTTATTGATGCCGACTTGGTGGAACAGCTGGGGCTTTCCAAGGAGCAATTGCCGGAAGCCATTGAAGCAACCACTCTGAACGGCAGTAGTCTGGCACGGATCACTATGAGGACTGAACCGGTTAAGATGTTGTTGTCGGGGAATTATTCTGTGTTTATCTCCTTCTTCATTCTGTCCTCGCCCCATGTTCCTCTGGTTCTTGGTTACCCCTGGCTGAAGGAACACAATCCCTCGTTTGATTGGATGACGGGTAAGGTAACTAGTTGGAGCATTGATTGTGCTAACTGCCTTGGGACTGCTTGTTCTCCTGCCGTTTCCAGTCAGGTCAGTGACTCTGCTCCTCTTGATTTGTCCCTGGTTCCAGAAACATATCACGAGTTGGGTGAAGTATTCAGTAAACAGAAGGCTCAGTCCCTTCCTCCCCACCGACCTTATGACTGTGCGATTAATCTGTTTCCTGGAGCCGCCTTTCCCAAGGGGCGGTTATACAGTATCTCTCGACCTGAACGTGAGGCCTTGGAGACCTACATCAAGGAGTCTCTAGCTGCAGGTCTCATTCGGCCCTCGTCATCACCTCTGGGAGCAGGATTTTTTTTTTGTGAGCAAGAAGGATGGCTCTCTTCGACCGTGTATTGATTATCGGGGTTTGAATGATATTACGGTTAAGAACAAGTATCCCCTGCCCTTGATGAGCTCGGCTTTCGATTCTTTACAGGGTGCTACGGTTTTTACGAAGCTTGATTTACATAATGCTTATCATTTGGTTCGGATCAAAGAGGGGGACGAGTGGTTGACTGGGTTCAATACTCCGATGGGACATTTCGAGTACCAGGTGATGCCTTTGGACTGACCAACGCTCCTGCTGTGTTCCAAAGTATGGTGAATGACGTTCTGAGAGATATGATTGGTATTTTTGTGTTCGTTTACCTGGATGATATCCTCATCTTCTCGAAGGAGCTTTCTAGCCACGTTCAGCATGTCAAGCAGGTCCTGCAGCGGTTATTGGAGAACCGTCTGTTCGTGAAGGCTGAGAAGTGCGATTTTCACGCCCACACGACGTCCTTCCTCGGGTACATCATCTCCAGGGGAGAGATCAAGATGGACCAAGAGAAGGTTCGGGCGGTTCGGGATTGGGTCCAGCCCGGTACGAGATTGCAGCTCCAGAGATTCCTGGGGTTTGCAAATTTTTATCGGAGGTTTATCCGTGATTACAGCCGGGTGGCCGCCCCTTTAACTGTACTGACGTCTTGCACCAGAAAGTTCTGTTGGTCTCCACACACTGGACTCCATCCCCCCACACACTGGACTCCATCCCCCCACACACTGGACTCCATCCCCCCACACACACTGGACTCCATCCCCACACACACACTGGACTCCATCCCCCCACACACTGGACTCCATCCCCCCACACACTGGACTCCATCCCCACACACTGGACTCCATCCCCACACACTGGGCTCCATCCCCCCACACACACTGGGCTCCATCCCCCCACACACACTGGGCTCCATCCCCCCACACACACTGGGCTCCATCCCCCCACACACACTGGACTCCATCCCCACACACTGGACTCCATCCCCACACACTGGGCTCCATCCCCCCACACACACTGGGCTCCATCCCCCCACACACACTGGACTCCATCCCCCCACACACACTGGACTCCATCCCCACACACACTGGACTCCATCCCCCCACACACACTGGACTCCATCCCCCCACACACACTGGACTCCATCCCCCCACACACACTGGACTCCATCCCCCCACACACACTGGACTCCATCCCCCCACACACTGGACTCCATCCCCCCACACACTGGACTCCATCCCCGCACACACTGGACTCCATCCCCCCACACACTGGACTCCATCCCCACACACACTGGGCTCCATCCCCCCACACACTGGGCTCCATCCCCCCACACACTGGGCTCCATCCCCCCACACACTGGGCTCCATCCCCCCACACACTGGGCTCCATCCCCCCACACACTGGGCTCCATCCCCCCACACACTGGGCTCCATCCCCCCACACACTGGGCTCCATCCCCCCACACACTGGGCTCCATCCCCCCACACACTGGGCTCCATCCCCCCACACACTGGGCTCCATCCCCCACACACTGGGCTCCATCCCCCCACACACTGGACTCCATCCCCCCACACACTGGACTCCATCCCCCCAACACACTGGACTCCATCCCCCACACACTGGGCTCCATCCCCCCACACACTGGGCTCCATCCCCCCACACACTGGGCTCCATCCCCCCACACACTGGGCTCCATCCCCCCACACACTGGGCTCCATCCCCCCACACACTGGGCTCCATCCCCCCACACACTGGGCTCCATCCCCCCACACACTGGGCTCCATCCCCCCACACACTGGGCTCCATCCCCCCACACACTGGGCTCCATCCCCCCACACACTGGGCTCCATCCCCCCACACACTGGGCTCCATCCCCCCACACACTGGGCTCCATCCCCCCACACACTGGGCTCCATCCCCCCACACACTGGGCTCCATCCCCCCACACACTGGGCTCCATCCCCCCACACACTGGGCTCCATCCCCCCACACACTGGGCTCCATCCCCCCACACACTGGGCTCCATCCCCCCACACACTGGGCTCCATCCCCCCACACACTGGGCTCCATCCCCCCACACACTGGGCTCCATCCCCCCACACACTGGGCTCCATCCCCCCACACACTGGGCTCCATCCCCCCACACACTGGGACTCCATCCCCCCACACACTGGACTCCATCCCCCCCACACACACTGGACTCCATCCCCCCACACACACTGGACTCCATCCCCCCACACACACTGGACTCCATCCCCCCACACACTGGACTCCATCCCCCACACACACTGGACTCCATCCCCCCACACACTGGACTCCATCCCCCCACACACTGGACTCCATCCCCCCACACACTGGACTCCATCCCCACACACTGGACTCCATCCCCACACACTGGACTCCATCCCCACACACTGGGCTCCATCCCCACACACTGGGCTCCATCCCCACACACTGGGCTCCATCCCCACACACTGGGCTCCATCCCCACACACTGGGCTCCATCCCCACACACACACTGGACTCTACCCCCACACACTGGACTCTACCCCCACACACTGGACTCTACCCCCACACACTGGACTCTACCCCCACACACTGGACTCTACCCCCACACACACTGGACTCTACCCCCACACACACTGGACTCCATCCCCCCACACACACTGGACTCTACCCCCACATACTGGACTCTACCCCCACACACTGGGCTCCATCCCCCCCACACACACTGGGCTCCATCCCCCCACACACACTGGGCTCCATCCCCCCCCCACACACTGGACTCCATCCCCCCACTCACTGGACTCCACCCCCCCACACACTGGACTCCACCCCCCCACACACTGGACTCCATCCCCCCACACACTGGACTCCATCCCCCCACACACTGGACTCCATCCCCACACACTGGACTCCATCCCCACACACTGGGCTCCATCCCCACACACTGGGCTCCATCCCCACACACTGGGCTCCATCCCCACACACTGGGCTCCATCCCCCCACACACACTGGACTCTACCCCCACACACTGGACTCCATCCCCACACACTGGACTCCATCCCCCCACACACACTGGACTCCATCCCCCCACACACACTGGACTCCATCCCCCCACACACACTGGACTCCATCCCCCCACACACACTGGACTCTACCCCCACATACTGGACTCTACCCCCACATACTGGACTCTACCCCCACACACTGGGCTCCATCCCCCCACACACACTGGGCTCCATCCCCCCACACACACTGGGCTCCATCCCCCCACACACACTGGACTCCATCCCCACACACACTGGACTCCATCCCCACACACACTGGACTCCATCCCCCCACACACACTGGACTCCATCCCCCCACACACACTGGACTCCATCCCCCCACACACTGGACTCCATCCCCCCACACACTGGACTCCATCCCCCCACACACTGGACTCCATCCCCCCACACACTGGACTCCATCCCCCCACACACTGGACTCCATCCCCCCACACACTGGACTCCATCCCCCCACACACTGGACTCCATCCCCCCACACACTGGACTCCATCCCCCCACACACTGGACTCCATCCCCCCACACACTGGACTCCATCCCCCCACACACTGGACTCCATCCCCCCACACACTGGGCTCCATCCCCACACACTGGGCTCCATCCCCACACACACACTGGACTCTACCCCCACATACTGGACTCTACCACCACACACTGGACTCTACCACCACACACTGGACTCTACCCCCACACACTGGACTCTACCCCCACACACTGGACTCTACCCCCACACACTGGACTCTATCCCCACACACACACTGGACTCTACCCCCACATACTGAACTCTACCCCCACACACTGGACTCCATCCCCCCACACACACTGGACTCTACCCCCACACACTGGACTCCATCCAGCCACACACACTGGACTCCATCCAGCCACACACACTGGACTCCATCCCCCCACACACTGGACTCCATCCAGCCACACACACTGGACTCCATCCAGCCACACACACTGGACTCCATCCCCCCACACACTGGACTCCATCCCCCCACACACTGGACTCCATCCCCCCACACACTGGACTCCATCCCCCCACACACTGGACTCCATCCCCCCCACACACACTGGACTCCATCCCCCCACACACACTGGACTCCATCCCCCCACACACACTGGGCTCCATCCCCCCACACACTCCACATGTTGTTGTGTTAGAGCCTGAATTCAAAATCGATTCGATAGATTTTTTTCTCTCACCCACAATAACCCATAATGATGAAGTGAAAACATGGTTTCAGATTTGTAGAAAATATAGTGAAAATGAAATACAAAAATATCTAGTTTACACAAGTATTCACACCCCTGAGTCAATACATTTTAGAATCACCTTTGGCAGCGATTACAGCTCTACAGAGCTCTTCAGAGTCTTTCTGAGTAAGTCTCTAAGAGCTTTTTACACCTGGATTGTACAAAATTTAGTTGTAGATCATTCCTAGACGGCCGTTTTTCAAGTGTTGCCATAGATTTCTCAAGCCGATTTAAGTCAAAACTGTAACTAGCTCTTGCGTAGCATGACATAAACACGCTTTAGCTAGGAACATTCAATGTCGTCCAGTGTAGATGATCATCCTACTGAATGGGAGGTAGGGATGACCAGGGATGTTCTCTGTTTAGTGAGTCCTCCAGATCAGAGGCAGTAGGGAGGACCAGGGATGTTCTCTGTTTAGTGAGTCCTCCAGATCAGAGGCAGTAGGGAGGACCAGGGATGTTCTCTGTTTAGTGAGTCCTCCAGATCAGAGGCAGTAGGGAGGACCAGGGACGTTCTCTGTTTAGTGAGTCCTCCAGATCAGAGGCAGTAGGGACGACCAGGGATGTTCTCTGTTTAGTGAGTCCTCCAGATCAGAGGCAGTAGGGAGGACCAGGGATGTTCTCTGTTTAGTGAGTCCTCCAGATCAGAGGCAGTAGGGACGACCAGGGATGTTCTCTGTTTAGTGAGTCCTCCAGATCAGAGGCAGTAGGGAGGACCAGGGATGTTCTCTGTTTAGTGAGTCCTCCAGATCAGAGGCAGTAGGGACGACCAGGGATGTTCTCTGTTTAGTGAGTCCTCCAGATCAGAGACAGTAGGGATGACCAGGGATGTTCTCTGTTTAGTGAGTCCACCAGATCAGAGGCAGTAGGGATGACCAGGGATGTTCTCTGTTTAGTGAGTCCTCCAGATCAGAGGCAGTAGGGATGACCAGGGATGTTCTCTGTTTAGTGAGTCCTCCAGATCAGAGGCAGTAGGGACGACCAGGGATGTTCTCTGTTTAATGAATCCACCAGATCAGAGACAGTAGGGAGGACCAGGGATGTTCTCTGTTTAGTGAGTCCTCCAGATCAGAGGCAGTAGAGATGACCAGGGATGTTCTCTGTTTAGTGAGTCCTCCAGATCAGAGGCAGTAGGGACGACCAGGGATGTTCTCTGTTTAATGAATCCACCAGATCAGAGGCAGTAGGGATGACCAGGGATGTTCTCTGTTTAGTGAGTCCTCCAGATCAGAGACAGTAGGGACGACCAGGGATGTTCTCTTGATAATTGTGTGAGTTGGACTCACTTTTGGGTGTCAGGGAAAATGTACGGAGTAAAAAGTACATCATTTTCTTTAGGAATGTTGTGAAGTAAAAGCAAAAAGTTGGCATAAAAATATAAATAGTAGAGTACAGATACACCAAAAATACTACTTAAGTAGTACTTTAAAGTATTTTTACTTAAGTACTCTACACCACTGGGAGTAACTACATTGTTACTGTTGATCCATTCTCAGTTTTCTCCTTAGGTGTCCTTCTTTGCGAGGAATAGGAAAACGTCCTTGGTGTTTGTGGTTGAATCTGTGTTTTAAATTCACTGCTCAACTGAGGGACCTTACAATTATCTGTATGTGTGGGGGTACAGAGATGAAGTAGTCAGTCAAAAAATCATGTTAAACACTATTATTGCACACAGAGTGATTCCATGCAACTTATTAAGTGACTTGTTAAGCAAAAATGTACTCCTGAACTTATTTAGGCTTGCCACAACAAAGGGGTTGAATACTTATTGACTTAAGAAATTTCAGCTTTACATATTTTATAACATTTCTAAAAACATAATTTTACTTTGACATTCTGGGGTATATTTTATATTTTATTTAACTCGGCAAGTCAGTTAAGAACAAATTCTTATTTTCAATGACAGCCAAGGAACAGTGGGTTAACTGCCTGTTCAGTGGCAGAACGACAGACTTGTACCTTGTCAGCTCTGGGATTTGAACTTGCAACCTTTCAGTTACTAGTCCAACGCTCTAACCACTTAGCTACCCTGCCGCCCCGATTGTTTGTAGGCCAGTGACAAAACATCTCAATTTAATACATTTTAAATTGAGGCTGTAACACAACAAAATGGGCACCGTAGCCATGTCAGGTGTACTCGTTAGTGTTATTGGTTATTAATATTATTTATTTAACTAGGCAAGTCAGTTAAGAACTACTTCTTATTTACAATGGCGGCCTACCCCCCGACCAAACCCTAGCCCGGGCGACGTTGTGCCAATTGTCCGCCGCCCTGTGGGACTCCCAATCACGACCGGTTGTGATACAGCCTGGAATCTAACCAGGGTCTGTAGTGACGCCTCTCGCACTGAGATGCAGTGCCTTAGACTGCTGCGCCACTCGGCACCCCAATGTATATAGCCATGTTATTATCTGGTACTTCCTGTATATAGCCATGTTATTACCCGGTACTTCCTGTATATAGCCATGTTATTACCCGGTACTTCCTGTATATAGCCGTGTTATTACCCGGTACTTCCTGTATATAGCCGTGTTATTACCTGGAACTTCCTGTATATAGCCGTGTTATTACCTGGAACTTCCTGTATATAGCCGTGTTATTACCTGGAACTTCCTGCATATAGCCGTGTTATTACCTGGTACTTCCTGTATATAGCCGTGTTATTACCTGGTACTTCCTGTATATAGCCGTGTTATTACCCTGTACTTCCTGTATATAGCCGTGTTATTACCCGGTACTTCCTGTAAATAGCCGTGTTATTACCCGGTACTTCCTGTATATAGCCGTGTTATTACCCGGTACTTCCTGTATATAGCCGTGTTATTACCCGGTACTTCCTGTATATAGCCGTGTTATTACCCGGTACTTCCTGTATATAGCCGTGTTATTACCCGGTACTTCCTGTATATAGCCGTGTTATTACCCGGTACTTCCTGTATATAGCCGTGTTATTACCCGGTACTTCCTGTATATAGCCGTGTTATTACCCGGTACTTCCTGTATATAGCCGTGTTATTACCCGGTACTTCCTGTATATAGCCGTGTTATTACCCGGTACTTCCTGTATATAGCCGTGTTATTACCCGGTACTTCCTGTATATAGCCGTGTTATTACCCGGTACTTCCTGTATATAGCCGTGTTATTACCCGGTACTTCCTGTATATAGCCGTGTTATTACCCGGTACTTCCTGTATATAGCCGTGTTATTACCCGGTACTTCCTGTATATAGCCGTGTTAATACCTGGTACTTCCTGTATATAGCCATGTAAGTTGTGCTCGTTGTTGTTATTGGTTATTCACTGTGTATTTCTCCTTGTCACTATTTCTGTTTATACTTTATCTCATCTTTAACTCGGCATTGTTGGAAAATGACCGACAGTTAGCATTTCATTGTTAGTCTACACCTGTTGTTTACCAAGCATATGACAAATAAAATGTGATTTTGATTTTACACACACAGCCCACACACTGCGAGCGAGTGATTGGGGTTTTTGAGCTGTCAGTTCCTTCTCTTAATGATTATCCCTATCATCCTAAATGTTGTGATTTATATCCCTCCCTCTATCCCTCCATCCCTCCCTCTATCCCTCTCTCCCTCCCTCTCTCCCTCCCTCTCTCCCTCCCTCTATCCCTCCCTCTATCCCTCCCTCAATCTCTCTATCCCTCCCTCCATCCCTCTCTCCCTCCCTCCATCCATCCCTCCATCCCTCTCTCCCTCCCTCCATCATCCCTCTATCCCTACCTCCCTCCCTCCCTCTATCCCTCCCTCTGTCCCTCTATCCCTCCCTCCATTCATCCCTCCCTCCATTCATCCCTCCATCCCTCTATCCCTACCTCCCTCCCTCTATTCCTCCATCTGTCTGTTCTCAAGGGTAAAACTGGGAGGAGAGGAATCGTAATAAGGCTCTGGCGGCTCCTTTTATGACTGTGGAAACAAACCTCTCACTTTTCTCCGTCTAACAAGGTGTGTGTGTGTGTAACATCTCTCTCACGGACTAACTAGGTCGTAGCTGTCAACCTATAGCGAGGCCAGGCCAGGTGATATACACAGAACTGGAGAAACATCCCTCATAGGAGAGGAGGAGACAGGGGAGGCCATGCTAGGTGATATACATAGAACCCGAGAAACATTCATCCCTCATAGGAGAGGAAAGAGGGAGAGGGGGAGAGAGAGGGAAGAACCAAGAGAGCATAGGCGGTTAAGAAGGCAGAAGGGGTGATCAGACCTTGAAGAAAATCTATTCCTCATTCTTCTACCTTCTTCACCCATAACTCTTCTCCCTCCTACCTACTGCCTTCCCTTCGCTGCCCCCTCCCCACCCTCATACCCTGTAGCATGGGCGCGACTTTGATTTTAGAAGTGTGTGTGGGGGGGGGGACAAGCATGTAAAGCTCATTTCCTGTATTTCCACTCGTGCTGTCCCCAACAATAAAAAAAACTATTGGTCAACCAAGAGTAAGTAGTCTTTTCTTTCAATCAATCGACATTTTTAAACGTGTATTTTTCCATATATAGACACACCCTATGTGTTTATTAAATTCAAATCAACTATATGTACTAAACTTGTCTGATGCTTTAAGCACGCTGTTTGATTAAATAATTAAAACACACAAATGACTCAAGAGGGAGCCAAAGATCAAGATAGCCTAACCAGAAGAGAGAAATAAATAAAACCTCTTCCCGATCCCTTCTTCTCCTGCTGCTACTGGCCTTCCTAGAATTTCGCTCCGGAAGTTACCGGAAAAAGACAACCTTTTCCATTTGGAAATGTATCTTCCCCTTTCTACCTACCGGTTATGGTTACCATTTCTACCGATCTACCTACCGGTTATGGTTACCATTTCTACCGATCTACCTACCGGTTATGGTTACCATTTCTACCGATCTACCTACCGGTTATGGTTACCATTTCTACCGATCTACCTACCGGTTATGGTTACCATTTCTACCGATCTACCTACCGGTTATGGTTACCATTTCTACCGATCTACCTACCGGTTATGGTTACCATTTCTACCGATCTACCTACCGGTTATGGTTACCATTTATACCGATCTATCTACCGGTTATGGTTACTATTTCCGTAGAACTGTTTCCTTCCATTTATACTAGTCTTTGTATCTCATAGTCTGTTGTTAATCTATATTCTATATTCTAAATCTAAATTAAAACTACACAAATCTAAAAGTTCATTTTACTGCCATTGACAATTACGTAAAAATAAATGACCCTACATAAAGCCAACACATAAAAACCATTGCAGCCTGCAGGTAGAAAATATCCTGTAAAATAAATATCCTATAAATCACATTGTCCACGGTGTGTCTGCAATCAACATGAAACATTGTATCAACTATCAACGAGGTCGCCCAGAAACTAGCAAACTTGAAACATTGTATGAAATATTCTGATCCCTCAGAGTTTCCCATTGCCTGTGAGCTCAGGACAGACACAACTGTAGGCTATTTGTGATAAGAAGTAATCAGGTATTTTATGACGTTTCCACTGGAACAGAACATTACATTTTTCCCTTTCATGACGAGTGGTTATTGAAAGGGAGAGTGCTGGAGATATTGTTCAAATGCTTTGAGAAACTATTGTCATTCTCAATTGATTCTAAAAAATACATTTAGTTTACTTGCTGTTTGAGGCGAGGAGAAATTACTTTGAGAAACTCAACAGGTCGTTAGTGGTGGTGAGTTAAGACAATCAGAAATACTATCAGACATCCCCCAAACGGGCACATTTATAGGCCTACATTTGCGCGCAGGCCAGGTAGACTAGTCCTACTTCTATCTGCGTAGTCAGGTGTGCGTCCTTACTCGACATTGGCAGGAGCGTTTCAAACAAAAGGACAATTAATAAAATTGACAAAACTTTGTAAGTGGAAATAAATAAATAAAAATGTGTTTCTCACAAGTGTAACATAGGTTGTGAGTTCTGTAAAACACATGTCCACTCTGACAATGATAACGGTATATCACGGTGCTAATAATATATTCAATGCATTAACAGGAATTACCGTAACCAAACAAACATTGCAGATTAGAAATGATGAGAAATAACAGTCAGATGTAGCAATACTACTGGTGAAATACGTCATGTGGAATTAATAGACACAGCAGACAACGTATAAAGTTACGTTATGAAAAAGTGAATACCCACAAAATGGTGGGAGAGAGCGCATTCTGGAGAGAGACGTGCCTTGGACGTCTGATCCACAATCCCCATATTCTTGGACCGCGGCATCCCCTCGGCCTCCTCAATGAATTAGTCTACTGAGACAGGCACAAATCAGACAGGTGTCTCGTGTGCCATGGGAAAATAAAGTAGCTCTTTGCGACTGCTCGACTACAAAAAAAATCTCATGTTTTCAATACAGAACCCTTTTGTCAAGCAGTACTCCATATAAGGCATCCAGACCTTATGAAAGTTGCAATATATACCCTTCATCTGGTAATAAATCAAATCCAGTGATTCATAACTTGACATTGCTGATATTCATTGTGACATTTGTATTAGTATTTGTATTTATTATGTTCCTGCCAAGGCAGCAGCTACTCTTCCTGGGGTTTATTATGGATCCCCATTATTTCCTGTCAAGGCAGCAGCTACTCTTCCTGGGGTTTATTATGGATCCCCATTATTTCCTGTCAAGGCAGCAGCTACTCTTCCTGGGGTTTATTATGGATCCCCATTAGTTCCTGCCAAGGCAGCAGCTACTCTTCCTGGGGTTTATTATGGATCCCCATTATTTCCTGTCAAGGCAGCAGCTACTCTTCCTGGGGTTTATTATGGATCCCCATTATTTCCTGTCAAGACAACAGCTACTCTTCCTGGGGTTTATTATGGATCCCCATTATTTCCTGTCAAGGCAGCAGCTACTCTTCCTGGGGTTTATTATGGATCCCCATTATTTCCTGTCAAGGCAGCAGCTACTCTTCCTGGGGTTTATTATGGATCCCCATTATTTCCTGTCAAGGCAGCAGCTACTCTTCCTGGGGTTTATTATGGATCCCCATTATTTCCTGTCAAGGCAGCAGCTACTCTTCCTGGGGTTTATTATGGATCCCCATTAGTTCCTGCCAAGGCAGCAGCTACTCTTCCTGGGGTTTATTATGGATCCCCATTATTTCCTGTCAAGGCAGCAGCTACTCTTCCTGGGGTTTATTATGGATCCCCATTATTTCCTGTCAAGACAACAGCTACTCTTCCTGGGGTTTATTATGGATCCCCATTATTTCCTGTCAAGGCAGCAGCTACTCTTCCTGGGGTTTATTATGGATCCCCATTATTTCCTGTCAAGGCAGCAGCTACTCTTCCTGGGGTTTATTATGGATCCCCATTATTTCCTGTCAAGGCAGCAGCTACTCTTCCTGGGGTTTATTATGGATCCCCATTATTTCCTGTCAAGGCAGCAGCTACTCTTCCTGGGGTTTATTATGGATCCCCATTATTTCCTGTCAAGGCAGCAGCTACTCTTCCTTGGGTCCAGCAAAATTAACGCAGTTATACAAATTTTATAAACATTACAAGACATTCACAACCGATTTCACAACGTAAGTGTGTGCCCTCAGGCCTCTACTCTACTACCACATATCTACAACACAAAATCCACGTGAACGTGTGTTTAGTGAGTCCGTTATCCGTGTATGTGCCAATGTGTGTGTTGCTTCAGGGTCCCCGCTGTTCCATAAGGTGTATTTTTATCTGTTTTTTAAAATCAAATTGGACTGTTTGAGTTACTTGATGTGGAATAGAGTTCCGCCTCAGTGCTAACAGTATAACTCTGGTTCATAGGCACATCATTACTGCACACAACGGCTTTGGGATCAGCAGAGGCATTCAGGGGCAGTTTTTTATTTTACCTTTATTTTACTAGGCAAGTCAGTTAAGAACAAATTCTTATTTTCAATGACGGCCCAGGAACAGTGGGTTAACTGCCTGTTCAGGGGCAGAACGACAGATTTGTACCTTGTCAGCTCGGGGGTTTGAACTTGCAACTGGTTACTAGTCCAACACTCTAAACACTAGGCTACCCTGCCACCCCAATTAGAGGAACATAAATTAGGTTACTTACATTGTGTCTTCCAACGCCCCCCTGGGATAATGTACATTTGCTGAAGCATTATGATGACTCAGCGACACAATGGTAGGGATTAACTGAGCTGGGTTTGGATCATTGATAAGTCATTGTCTCAATGCAGCCTCATAATGCTGTGAAAGGATCCTGGAACCCAAATGATTTGGGTGGATCAAATCCTCCTTATAAAACGATCTTTGTATCCACGAAGCCGCTGCTGGACTCAGCGTAGTTACCAACCTTCCAATTAATGGCAATGCATTTCTTAGCTGCTATAAATTCTAGATTACACAGTTTCTTCTGATAACAGTCTCCAGTATCAACATTTCCAAGAAACCAAAAAACAGGGAGAATCTGTAGACATGGTGAGATAAAAATATTTTAAAAAACATGCAAATATAATATGTCTCCTTTTGTGTTTTCCCAACTCCAGCAGAGGAAGTATATGTATATATTATATTAATACATATTATATATTATATTATATTCAATGTCACACATATAGTACATTCTATGGATGGTCTTAACCTGCAGGCATTTCTGTCTGATATTATATGAACATGACTGGGCCTTCTAACATATCTTTATCCATTCATTCATTATCAATAGTGTCTCCCGGGTTTTCCTCATATTTTTTGTTTGACATGTTTTGTGTCTGACATGTTTTGTGTCATCGAGTATAAAGCCTCTATCAACCCTTGATAACAGTTTGGAAATAAACTTTAGAGGTTTGTCAGACTACCTTTTAAAATAGTTTCAATCTTCTAAGCTTCTGACTTTGTCCTGTGTTTTCTGCACAGAGAGAGATTAAAGTGTTGTATCAGTAAAAGTTCATCTCGGGCTGGTCTTCCCTGGTTGTCTGACCCTGCTAATGTGAGGACAGACGCTGGGAGACGAGAAGCAAGTACAGGAAAGGGTATATTTAATAAATAACATACATGAAACAAAATAACGGACAGTGTTCTGGACAGGGGAAAACATAACAACATTAAGGGTGGCACGGGGATCAAACTGAGGAACAGACAGATATAGAGGAGGCCGTCAACAAAGTGAGGGAGTCCAGGTGAAACATAACAACATTAATGGTGACACAGGGATCAAACTGAGGAACAGACAGATATAGAGGAGGCTGTCAACAAAGTGAAGGAGTCCAGGTGAAACATAGCAACATTAATGATGACACGGGGATCAAACTGAGGAACAGACAGATATAGAGGAGGCCATTCTGGACAGGGGAAACATAACAACATTAATGGTGACACGGGGATCAAACTGAGGAACAGACAGATATAGAGGAGGCCGTTCTGGACAGGGGAAACATAACATTAATGGTGACACGGGGATCAAACTGAGGAACAGACAGATATAGAGGAGGCCGTCAACAAAGTGAAGGAGTCCAGGTGAAACATAACAACATTAATGGTGATACGGGGATCAAACTGAAGAAATAGACAGATATAGAGGAGGCCGTCAATAAAGGGAAGGAGTCCATGTGAATCCAATGAAGCGGTGATGCGCGTAACGATGGTGACAGGTGTGCATAATGATGGGCAGGCTGGCGCCCTCGAGCGCCAGAGAGGGGGAGCAGGCATGACAGCTAAGAGCCCCTGTCACCATTTGATTCTGCTCAGTTGAGGTAAAGACAAAGAATTTACTTGGTGTGCATTTCTACATTATATTATCCAAGAATAGAAATGACCATAATTCCCCAGATCCCAGACTGTAGCTCACCCATCAACTCAAGATGGAACTTTGTATCCATTCACTGATTGTTATAATATACTATAAAACTCCCCTGAGCTCCGTAGACTGGCCTTCCCTGGCTGTCTGACCCTGCAGGGACATCTGTCACCATCTGATCCTGCTAAGACATGATGAGCATAGCGTTGTGTACTGACTGGGCACGGTGAAAGTCTAGCCCGTAGAGGTGTTTTATGCTTTGTCAGTGTGAAAAGTAGGGAATTAGCTAGGGAAACTGACTGATCGATAACGTTACATTGCACTACTCACATTGCACTGTCGAAAAGCGTCAGAATATCGGTCTTAAATGGTTTGGCCGCTGGTTTCATTGTTTGTTTCAGGTCTAGTGTGATTGAGGGTAAAAAAATAATAGCTAAAGTTAGTGAACTAGCTAGTTAGCTAGAGTTAGTCAACGTCTGGCCTTACTAACGCCTTCAAACTGAAAGATGACTGTCTATTCCTTCTTCCCCCTCTCTCTCTCTCTCTCCCTATCTCCCTATCTCGCTCTCCATCCCTGATTCTCTCTCCCTCCTTTCTCTCCCTCCCTTTCTCCGTTTCCACCTCATCCCTCTCTATTTCTTCTCAATCTCTCTCCCTCTCTATTTCTTCTCAATCTCTCTCCCTCTCTATTTCTTCTCAATCTCTCTCCCTCTCTGTCTCTCCAACCTCCTCTCCTCCTCTTTCCCTACCCCTCTACCTCTCAAAGGCCTTTGTGACAAACTAGGTTTAAACCCAGGTCCAGGTTGTCTGTGTGCTTCAACACCACTCTAGACTGCTATAAAGAAGACTGTGTTAGCCTGCTGAGTTAAAGCCAGAAGAAGATGTTAGCCTACTGAGCTAAAGCCAGAAGAATATGTTAGCCTGCTGAGCTAAAGCCAGAATAATATGTTAGCCTGCTGAGCTAAAGCCAGAATAATATGTTAGCCTGCTGAGCTAAAGCCAGAATAATATGTTAGCCTGCTGAGCTAAAGCCAGAATAATATGTTAGCCTGCTGAGCTAAAGCCAGAATAATATGTTAGCCTGCTGATAGCAGCTTCATTCACTCTTCTTCTTCTACTAACTACTTGCTCACGATAGTTTTAGAGAAAACTGCTGTGGAAAACTCGGCCAGAAGCTAGCAAGTATCAGGTGAATCCACAACATCACCACAAACGTCTTTTCAAGCCAGTCGTTTGAGATACTAGCTGGTGATGTTATAATGTCACAATGTATTATATAGATAGATGATCTGCTCTATAAGGTTTTAAATAGGTTATGCTAGCTAACGTTAGCTATGTAGACTAAGCTAGCTAGCTACTGTTATAGCTAGGTTTAAAAAAAACGTTCACATGTAAACGTGCAGTGGACGGGCTAATTTGAAAATATGATTGTATTAAATGAATGCACAATTAATTCTGAAAATATTTGTTGTAAGGTTACAATTGTAATGGTTTGGCATTATAATAAGTTGTGTGAAAAATATTTGTAGAAATGTTCATGGATAACATTAGCAGTGGAGAGGAAGGAGAGGAGGAAGACTGGGATAGGAAGAAGAGTGAAGGAGAGAGAGGAGGAAAGGTAAAGATATGATTACAGAACCTGCCAATTTATTATTCCAAACAATGGTTTTGAGATAAAATACAGAAGCAATGGGAATCTGTTAACCCAAAGTATTTAGTATAATAGTGTACAATTTATTAATACAGATTGGAGAGGAAGGAAAAGGAAAACTGAAGGGAGTAAAAGAGTGAAGTGAGGAGGGTGTAGAAGAGTGAAGCGAGGAGGGTGTAGAAGAGTGAAGTGAGGAGGGTGTAGAAGAGTGAAGTGGGGAGGGTGTAGAAGAGTGAAGTGAGGAGGGTGTAGAAGAGTGAAGTGAGGAGGGTGTAGAAGAGTGAAGTGAGGAGGGTGTAGAAGAGTGAAGCGAGGAGGGTGTAGAAGAGTGAAGCGAGGAGGGTGTAGAAGAGTGAAGGGAGGAGGGTGTAGAAGAGTGAAGTGAGGAGGGTGTAGAAGAGTGAAGCGAGGAGGGTGTAGAAGAGTGAAGTGAGGAGGGTGTAGAAGAGTGAAGCGAGGAGGGTGTAGAAGAGTGAAGCGAGGAGGGTGTAGAAGAGTGAAGCGAGGAGGGTGTAGAAGAGTGAAGTGAGGAGGGTGTAGAAGAGTGAAGTGAGGAGGGTGTAGAAGAGTGAAGCGAGGAGGGTGTAGAAGAGTGAAGTGAGGAGGGTGTAGAAGAGTGAAGTGAGGAGGGTGTAGAAGAGTGAATTGAGGAGGGTGTAGAAGAGTGAAGCGAGGAGGGTGTAGAAGAGTGAAGCGAGGAGGGTGTAGAAGAGTGAAGGGAGGAGGGTGTAGAAGAGTGAAGTGAGGAGGGTGTAGAAGAGTGAAGCGAGGAGGGTGTAGAAGAGTGAAGCGAGGAGGGTGTAGAAGAGTGAAGCGAGGAGGGTGTAGAAGAATGAAGCGAGGAGGGTGTAGAAGAGTGAAGTGAGGAGGGTGTAGAAGAGTGAAGCGAGGAGGGTGTAGAAGAGTGAAGCGAGGAGGGTGTAGAAGAATGAAGCGAGGAGGGTGTAGAAGAGTGAAGTGAGGAGGGTGTAGAAGAGTGAAGTGAGGAGGGTGTAGAAGAGTGAAGTGAGGAGGGTGTAGAAGAGTGAATTGAGGAGGGTGTAGAAGAGTGAAGTGAGGAGGGTGTAGAAGAGTGAAGTGAGGAGGGTGTAGAAGAGTGAAGTGAGGAGGGTGTAGAAGAGTGAAGCGAGGAGGGTGTAGAAGAATGAAGCGAGGAGGGTGTAGAAGAGTGAAGTGAGGAGGGTGTAGAAGAGTGAAGTGAGGAGGGTGTAGAAGAGTGAAGTGAGGAG
Source organism: Oncorhynchus kisutch (assembly GCF_002021735.2). Taxonomy (NCBI): domain Eukaryota; kingdom Metazoa; phylum Chordata; class Actinopteri; order Salmoniformes; family Salmonidae; genus Oncorhynchus; species Oncorhynchus kisutch. The sequence goes on along the minus strand of NC_034202.2, from coordinate 44,450,849 downwards.
GGTGTAGAAGAGTGAAGTGAGGAGGGTGTAGAAGAGTGAGGTGGAAAGGTGAAGATAAGGAAAAGAAGACGAGTGAAGAAAAGAGAAGGAGAAAGATTGGAGGAGAAGAAAGGGTTAAGAGAGTGAAGAAGAGTGACAAGGACAGTGAAGAAGAGCAGACAGAGGTTGATACAATGACTTTTTAAGAAACGGAAATGCACTTCATGAAAAGCATGATGAGAGAATTTCCATTTATATGCTCAGGTCAAGACGATAGAATGGTTCACTGCACCCTTTGTCATTCCTCTCTTTCAATTGGCAGCCAGGGAAGAACGACAGTGGTAGAACATCAACAGACAAAAAAGCATAAAGCCTCTCTGATTGGCTGTGTTGGTTTGCTCTCTGTCACCACATTCTTCAAGAAGGTAGAGCCTTCCCAAGAACAATATGATTTAGCTGTGCAGTTACAGATCTATGGACTGCACAGCACAACTGACACGGAAGCTTTATGAGCTAAAGTTTACACGTGCAAGGACACAATGTGACGCCACAGTGAGTAACGTGTTAGCACCATGGCCAACTACTTTGGTAACACAGGACCTAGACCAGGTTGAATTTGTGTCCCTGTCCATTGATGTGTCCAATCATGGACATGTAAAGCTGCTGCCAATAGTAGTCAGGTATTGTCAGATATATGGTGGCAGCACATCTGTGGAAACAAAACGCCTTGATTTTGTTGAATTGAATGGAGAAACAGCAAAGGAAATTGCAGCTGAGGTCCTGGTGGTCATCCCAAAAAATGTAACCTGGAAAACATTCTCTGCCAACAACACAAATACCAACTTTGGAGGACTGAATAGGCTGGGGAGGGTCATACCAACGTTAATAATGCTCTGCAGCAGGAGGTGATTGGCTGAGGTTGTCCTGCCCACATCATTCATAACACAGCCAGAACAGCTTTGGATATGATGTTATTCCAAAGATATTTGGATACGTTCATATTTTCCCCCGTCAGAGTAGAACGACTGAAGAGCTTTTGTGAGTTTGTTGGCCAGGAGTACCATAACATTTTAGGACACAGCTATGTTCGCTGGCTGTCCGTGCTCCCTGCTCTAGAAAGAGTGCTGAAAATGTGCCATTGAAATCCTTTTTTTCTTTCTGAAGACAGGTGCCCTGTTGTCCTGTGAACAATGTTTCGAAGATCCACTGACTGAACTTTGGCTGGCCTTTGTCCATGGAAACTTGACCGTATTCAGTGACACGATCAAGATGCTCAGAGGCCAGAACCACTGTGCTGTGGAGTCCGCTGCTATTCTGAGAAACGTTGAGGCAAAATTGACTGATGACAACTTCATTCCAGTTTTGGTCAGAGGACTTCTGAGAGAGCTGGAGAGAAATTAGAGCCGTGTCTAAACAGAGCTTTCTCAAAACATCCCGATCATTCTTCACTACGGCTGTGAACTACTTGCAGGCATTGGGGAAAGCACACCGATAATCTAAAAGATTTACATTGTCTCCTTTTAAAAAGGCAACCTCAGCGTGAAGAGGTCCAGAAGGCAGCAGCCACACTGCAGGAAAAATGCCCCAATGTGACCATCAATGAGGATGCATTGTGTGACGAGGTTACTGGCCTGCAAGAGTTCCATAAAGGGGGGATCGCTTGAAGAATGGAAAACATCTGAGACACCACTCAGTCAGAGATGGAGCATGGTGGTTACTCACTTCAAAGACAATGACATCCCACACACTAACCTGGCTAGATTAGCGTCTGTTGTCATGTGCTTACCTGGAAGTAATGCACCAGTCGAGAGAGTGTTCTCCTAAATGAATGATATATGGACAGCAGCAAGAAATAGGTTCACTGTTCCTACCATCAAGGCCATGCTTATAACGAAGACAAACTGCCAGGAGATCATGGAAAAGCTGGCCAAAGACAGAACAATCCTGAAGAAAATACATTCTTCTGAGAAATATAGAGATTAGGTTGGTATAAGTATATTATGTAGTTGCCAATCTCATCAGCATCCTATTTCTTTATTATGTTGAGTAATTCACAAATAATATTGTCCGTTTTTTTTCTCCAATTTTGCTCATTTTCTCTTCTGCTCTTATTCTAGCAGGACCACTGAATGGCTGTTCAGATCAGTTGTCTTGTCTGTAGTGTTTCTGTAGTATAGTTGTTTTCTCTGTCACAGTGGGCCTGTTAGACTAAATACATGAAACTGGAAAAAACAGACAATAGTATTTGTTTCATAGATAATAACATTGGATATTTTAATGATATATTGACCTCCGAACTGGAAATGTCCCCAGTTTTCATTTCAGAAATCTGGTCATCTTATGCTAAGCTAAAGCCAGAAGACTGTGTTAGCCTGCTGAGCTAAAGCCAGAATACTGTGTTAGCCTGCTGAGCTAAAGCCAGAATACTGTGTTAGCCTGCTGAGCTAAAGCCAGAATACTGTGTTAGCCTGCTGAGCTAAAGCCAGAATACTGTGTTAGCCTGCTGAGCTAAAGCCAGAATACTGTGTTAGCCTGCTGAGCTAAAGCCAGAATACTGTGTTAGCCTGCTAAGCTAAAGCCAGAAGAATATGTTAGCCTGCTGAGCTAAAACCAGAAGAATATGTTAGCCTGCTGAGCTAAAAGCAGAAGAATATGTTAGCCTGCTGAGCTAAAGCCAGAATAATATGTTAGCCTGCTGAGCTAAAGCCAGAAGAATATGTTAGCCTGCTGAGCTAAAGCCAGAATAATATGTTAGCCTGCTACGCTAATGATAGCATGTTCCCCAGTGTTGAATGACAAAGCAACCTCACCTTGCTATCCCTAGAGTCTTCTCATCGGTGTAGGGTGAAGTTGCCTCTGGACGCTGATCTTGAGTCAGTTTGGCATTTCACCCACTAATGTTGGGGGGAGGGTGAGCTGATCCCAGGGGAAACTTCTCCCCGGAGCACCCATGTTGTTCTCACTCAGCATTATCCTCCTTAGAGACATTCAGGTTATCTTCTTAATGACTCTGGTTAATCGACTAATTAGTGATAAAATGCTCTAATGAGGTTTATGCTAATGAAATGCTAACGACATCTTAATTAGCCACCTAGTTACAACAGAAACCATAGAGACCTGTGTTAGTATCTATCTGTAATAAGAATTGAAGATGACTTTAGTATGTAACCTATAGAAGGCAGAGATACTGGTGGAAAGAGACAGACAACACTATCTCTCACCACAACACACTCACATCTGGGTTAGCTCAATCTGGGTTAGCTCCTTCTGGGTTAGCTCCATATGGGTTATCTCCATCTAGGTTAGCTCCATCTAGGTTAGCTCCTTCTGGGTTAGCTCCTTCTGGGTTAGCTCCATCTGGGGTAGCTCCTTCTGGGTTAGCTCCATCTGGGTTAGCTCCTTCTGGGTTAGCTCCTTCTGGGTTAGCTCCATCTGGGTTAGCTCCTTCTGGGTTAGCTCCTTCTGGGTTAGCTCCATCTGGGTTAGCTCCTTCTGGGTTATCTCCTTCTGGGTTAGCTCCTTCTGGGTTAGCTCCATCTGGGTTAGCTCCATCTGGGTTAGCTCCATCTGGGTTAGCTCCATCTGGGTTAGGTCCATCTGGTTTAGCTCCTTCTGGGTTAGCTCCTTCTGGGTTAGCTCCATCTGGGTTAGCTCCATCTGGGTTAGGTCCATCTGGTTTAGCTCCTTCTGGGTTAGCTCCATCTGGGTTAGCTCCTTCTGGGTTAGCTCCTTCTGGGTTAGCTCCATCTGGGTTAGCTCCATCTGGGTTAGGTCCATCTGGTTTAGCTCCTTCTGGGTTAGCTCCTTCTGGGTTAGCTCCTTCTGGGTTAGCTCCTTCTGGGTTATCTCCATCTGGGTTAGCTCCATCTGGTTTAGCTCCTTCTGGGTTAGCTCCATCTGGTTTAGCTCCTTCTGGGTTAGCTCCATCTGGGTTAGCTCCATCTGGGTTAGCTCCATCTGGGTTAGCTCCTTCTGGGTTAGCTCCATCTGGGTTAGCTCCTTCTGGGTTAGCTCCATCTGGGTTAGCTCCTTCTGGGTTAGCTCCATCTGGGTTAGCTCCTTCTGGGTTAGCTCCTTCTGGGTTAGCTCCATCTGGGTTAGGTCCATCTGGTTTAGCTCCTTCTGGGTTAGCTCCATCAGGGTTAGCTCCTTCTGGGTTAGCTCCTTCTGGGTTAGCTCCTTCTGGGTTAGCTCCATCTGGTTTAGCTCCATCTGGGTTAGCTCCATCTGGGTTAGCTCCTTCTGGGTTAGCTCCATCTGGGTTAGCTCCATAACAAGTTCATCAATTCAGGTAATTACCAGGGTTTGTGTTCAATTCCAATTAAAAAAATGTAAACCTAAAATTATTGAATTCACTCGTGATACAATTCAAATTTCAACAATCTTCAAGTTTTGAGATTGAATTAGAATTCAGTAAATGGAATTGAGTATATATATTTAAAAAATGGCTGCATGATTTATGTTCTATATTTCCAGTATAGGCTGCCTACACAGTGACATGATCAACATGAAAAGTCTGAGGGAATTGAACTCGAATTGGAATTTGTGGAATTGTTAGGGATACTGTTGAATTGGGAATTGAATTCTTGGATTTTACCTAGCATTGGAATTAAGAGGAATTGAATTCTTGGAATTTACTTAGCATTGGAATAAAGAGGAATTGAATTATTTTAATTGAATTACATTTCATTTACAGGGAGAGGGAATTCAATTATATCTGAATTCGTGGAATTAACCTCCACACTGATCAAATCTAATTGTATTTGTCACATGCGTTGAATACAACAGGTGTGGAAATGCTTACAAGCCCTTAACCCACAATGCATTTCAAGATATGGAGTTGAGAAAATACATCTCCGCCCACGTCTCTCCCATAAATGTCAGTAAATGACTGTGCACTTGCTCAAGGTTGCACTGGCCCCACTGAACGCTATACTGTTAGTCATTGTTAGCTTGCCTTTGTCTCTGTCACTTAATAATTAACTGTATTTTTAATATAACCAATGAATGGATTAATTACAGTGAATTATAAATGAATAAATGACTTCACACTGCACCTTTTTAGAAATTAAATCCTAGCATCACTATCAAGGTTTTTCAAGCACCACACGACATTGCTATACTAAAACATATCTTTGTTCCTTGAATAAAACACCCACATTCCCTTAATCCCTACAGCAGAGCAGGAGAAAGGATAATAACGGCATGTGTAATAGTCAAATAATCTCCATTTAACAGGGCCTGAAACTAAAGTAGCCCTGGGCCAAACTGGTAATCAAGCTGACAGGAGTCATCCAGTTTGGCCCAGGGCAAGCCTCCATTGGGGTTACTGTGGTGCTATAGTGTTGAGGGTTTAGAGTTCCGTGGGTTCTAGGTTGCCTTGGCGATAACTCCCCGGACAAAATCTGTGTGGTGTGACTCACCAAGTGGCTCTGGTCCCTCTCCAAGCAGCTCTGTACTTCTTGGCTAAGGGCAGTGAGCACTTCACTCAAGGGGGCCTTGACGAACCACACTGGTTTTCAGGTATGCAGGCCATCCTCCTCATCAGATCAACATTAAATCTGCAATATCTAACTTTTTGGGCGACCTGACCAAATTCACATAGAAATGTGTGTAATAGATCTGTCATTCTCATTGAAAGCAAGTCTAAGAAGAGGTAGATCTATTCTATGTGCACTATTTCTATGCTTCCTGTTCTTACGTTTCGTTTTGTGTCTTTGGGTTTTGTACACAGACCAAATAGAACACATCCATCTAGAACACATGTATCTAGAACGAATACAACACATCTATCTAGAACTAATAGAACACATCCTTCTATAACCAATAGAACACATCAATCTTGAACTAATAGAACACATCCATCTAGAACCAATAGATCACATCCATCTAGAACACATATATCTACAACCAATAAAACACATCCATCTAGAACCAATAGAGCATATATATCTAGAACACATCTATCAAGAACCAATAGAACACATCTATCTGGAACCAATAAAACACATCCATCTAGAACCAATAGAACACAGTAAACAATCGCATCAGTCTCAAGTCATGCATATTCATATAATTCCAGTCCGAACTCAATTTTAAAGCCCCACCAACCCCAGATTGAGTGATATTAAATAGGAATTCCAGCATTTGATATGTATCACTCTTACCTTGATTGTAGTTCCCCCAAACAGTTCTTTATATATACAGTATTGTGAAATTACTGTGATTATTAGTATTATTGGACTGTTGTGAAAACAATAGTTGAATTCTATCCACCTGGTTGAAAGGTGACTTTGCCTCCATGCACTCAATGTATCACCCACAAACACCGACCCAATAGTCAATATTATCAAACAAGTTTTGCAAGTGATAGTAAAGTAAAACAGTCAATGCAGTTGTGATACAGAGGCAATTAGTGTTCCAACAAAGTACAGCAATCAGAGACTAATGGAACTACAGGGCCAATAGCAGCCCCTCTAGACCAGGTGACTAATGGAACTACAGGGCCAATAGCAGCCCCTCTAGACCAGGTGATTAATGGAACTACAAGGCCTATAGCAGCCCCTCTAGACCAGGTGATTAATGGAACTACAGGGCCTATAGCAGCCCCTCTAGACCAGGTGATTAATGGAACTACAGGGCCTATAGCAGCCCCTCTAGACCAGGTGATTAATGGAACTACAGGGCCTATAGCAGCCCCTCTAGACCAGGTGATTAATGGAACTACAGGGCCGATAGCAGCCCCTCTAGACCAGGTGATTAATGGAACTACAGGGCCTATAGCAGCCCCTCTAGGCCAGGTGATTAATGGAACTACAGGGCCTATAGCAGCCCCTCTAGACCAGGTGATTAATGGAACTACAGGGCCTATAGCAGCCCCTCTAGACCAGGTGATTAATGGAACTACAGGGCCTATAGCAGCCCCTCTAGACCAGGTGATTAATGGAACTACAGGGCCTATAGCAGCCCCTCTAGACCAGGTGATTAATGGAACTACAGGGCCTATAGCAGCCCCTCTAGACCAGGTGACTAATGGAACTACAGGGCCAATAGCAGCCCCTCTAGACCAGGTGATTAATGGAACTACAGGGCCTATAGCAGCCCCTCTAGACCAGGTGATTAATGGAACTACAGGGCCTATAGCAGCCCCTCTAGACCAGGTGACTAATGGAACTACAGGGCCTATAGCAGCCCCTCTAGACCAGGTGATTAATGGAACTACAGGGCCTATAGCAGCCCCTCTAGACCAGGTGACTAATGGAACTACAGGGCCAATAGCAGCCCCTCTAGACCAGGTGACTAATGGAACTACAGGGCCTATAGCAGCCCCTCTAGACCAGGTGATTAATGGAACTACAGGGCCTATAGCAGCCCCTCTAGACCAGGTGACTAATGGAACTACAGGGCCTATAGCAGCCCCTCTAGACCAGGTGACTAATGGAACTACAGGCCTATAGCAGCCCCTCTAGACCAGGTGATTAATGGAACTACAGGGCCTATAGCAGCCCCTCTAGACCAGGTGATTAATGGAACTACAGGGCCTATAGCAGCCCCTCTAGACCAGGTGATTAATGGAACTACAGGGCCAGTAGCAGCCCCTCTAGACCAGGTGATTAATGGAACTACAGGCCTATAGCAGCCCCTCTAGACCAGGTGACTAATGGAACTACAGGGCCTATAGCAGCCCCTCTAGACCAGGTGATTAATGGAACTACAGGCCTATAGCAGCCCCTCTAGACCAGGAGATTAATGGAACTACAGGGCCAGTAGCAGCCCCTCTAGACCAGGTGATTAATGGAACTACAGGGCCTATAGCAGCCCCTCTAGACCAGGTGACTAATGGAACTACAGGGCCTATAGCAGCCCCTCTAGACCAGGTGATTAATGGAACTACAGGCCTATAGCAGCCCCTCTAGACCAGGAGATTAATGGAACTACAGGGCCAGTAGCAGCCCCTCTAGACCAGGTGATTAATGGAACTACAGGGCCAATAGCAGCCCCTCTAGACCAGGTGATTAATGGAACTACAGGCCTATAGCAGCCCCTCTAGACCAGGTGACTAATGGAACTGCAGGGCCTATAGCAGCCCCTCTAGACCAGGTGATTAATGGAACTACAGGCCTATAGCAGCCCCTCTAGACCAGGTGACTAATGGAACTACAGGGCCTATAGCAGCCCCTCTAGACCAGGTGATTAATGGAACTACAGGCCTATAGCAGCCCCTCTAGACCAGGTGACTAATGGAACTGCAGGGCCAATAGCAGCCCCTCTAGACCAGGTGATTAATGGAACTACAGGCCTATAGCAGCCCCTCTAGACCAGGTGACTAATGGAACTGCAGGGCCTATAGCAGCCCCTCTAGACCAGGTGATTAATGGAACTACAGGCCTATAGCAGCCCCTCTAGACCAGGTGACTGATGGAACTACAGGGCCTATAGCAGCCCCTCTAGACCAGGTGACTAATGGAACTACAGGGCCTATAGCAGCCCCTCTAGACCAGGTGATTAATGGAACTACAGGCCTATAGCAGCCCCTCTAGACCAGGTGACTAATGGAACTGCAGGGCCTATAGCAGCCCCTCTAGACCAGGTGATTAATGGAACTACAGGCCTATAGCAGCCCCTCTAGACCAGGTGACTAATGGAACTACAGGGCCTATAGCAGCCCCTCTAGACCAGGTGACTAATGGAACTACAGGGCCTATAGCAGCCCCTCTAGACCAGGTGATTAATGGAACTACAGGCCTATAGCAGCCCCTCTAGACCAGGTGACTAATGGAACTACAGGGCCTATAGCAGCCCCTCTAGACCAGGTGATTAATGGAACTACAGGCCTATAGCAGCCCCTCTAGACCAGGTGACTAATGGAACTACAGGGCCTATAGCAGCCCCTCTAGACCAGGTGACTAATGGAACTACAGGGCCTATAGCAGCCCCTCTAGACCAGGTGACTAATGGAACTACAGGGCCTATAGCAGCCACTCTAGACCAGGTGATTAATGGAACTACATGGCCTATAGCAGCCCCTCTAGACCAGGTAATTAATGGAACTGCAGGGCCTATAGCAGCCCCTCTAGACCAGGTGATTAATGGAACTACAGGGCCAGTAGCAGCCCCTCTAGACCAGGTAATTAATGGATCTGCAGGGCCTATAGCAGCCCCTCTAGACCAGGTGATTAATGGAACTACAGGGCCTATAGCAGCCCCTCTAGACCAGGTGATTAATGGAACTACAGGGCCTATAGCAGCCCCTCTAGACCAGGTGATTAATGGAACTACAGGCCTATAGCAGCCCCTCTAGACCAGGTGATTAATGGAACTACAGGGCCTATAGCAGCCCCTCTAGACCAGGTGATTAATGGAACTACAGGGCCTATAGCAGCCCCTCTAGACCAGGTGACTAATGGAACTACAGGGCCTATAGCAGCCCCTCTAGACCAGGTGACTAATGGAACTACAGGGCCTATAGCAGCCCCTCTAGACCAGGTGATTAATGGAACTACAGGGCCTATAGCAGCCCCTCTAGACCAGGTGATTAATGGAACTACATGGCCTATAGCAGCCCCTCTAGACCAGGTGACTAATGGAACTACAGGGCCTATAGCAGCCCCTCTAGACCAGGTGATTAATGGAACTACAGGGCCTATAGCAGCCCCTCTAGACCAGGTGATTAATGGAACTACAGGGCCTATAGCAGCCCCTCTAGACCAGGTGACTAATGGAACTACAGGGCCTATAGCAGCCCCTCTAGACCAGGTGATTAATGGAACTACAGGGCCTATAGCAGCCCCTCTAGACCAGGTGACTAATGGAACTACAGGGCCTATAGCAGCCCCTCTAGACCAGGTAATTAATGGAACTACAGGGCCTATAGCAGCCCCTCTAGACCAGGTGACTAATGGAACTACAGGGCCTATAGCAGCCCCTCTAGACCAGGTGATTAATGGAACTACAGGGCCTATAGCAGCCCCTCTAGACCAGGTGATTAATGGAACTACAGGGCCTATAGCAGCCCCTCTAGACCAGGTGACTAATGGAACTACAGGGCCAGTAGCAGCCCCTCTAGACCAGGTGATTAATGGAACTACAGGGCCTATAGCAGCCCCTCTAGACCAGGTGACTAATGGAACTACAGGGCCAATAGCAGCCCCTCTAGACCAGGTGATTAATGGAACTACAAGGCCTATAGCAGCCCCTCTAGACCAGGTGATTAATGGAACTACAGGGCCTATAGCAGCCCCTCTAGACCAGGTGATTAATGGAACTACAGGGCCTATAGCAGCCCCTCTAGACCAGGTGATTAATGGAACTACAGGGCCTATAGCAGCCCCTCTAGACCAGGTGATTAATGGAACTACAGGGCCGATAGCAGCCCCTCTAGACCAGGTGATTAATGGAACTACAGGGCCTATAGCAGCCCCTCTAGGCCAGGTGATTAATGGAACTACAGGGCCTATAGCAGCCCCTCTAGACCAGGTGATTAATGGAACTACAGGGCCTATAGCAGCCCCTCTAGACCAGGTGATTAATGGAACTACAGGGCCTATAGCAGCCCCTCTAGACCAGGTGATTAATGGAACTACAGGGCCTATAGCAGCCCCTCTAGACCAGGTGATTAATGGAACTACAGGGCCTATAGCAGCCCCTCTAGACCAGGTGACTAATGGAACTACAGGGCCAATAGCAGCCCCTCTAGACCAGGTGATTAATGGAACTACAGGGCCTATAGCAGCCCCTCTAGACCAGGTGATTAATGGAACTACAGGGCCTATAGCAGCCCCTCTAGACCAGGTGACTAATGGAACTACAGGGCCTATAGCAGCCCCTCTAGACCAGGTGATTAATGGAACTACAGGGCCTATAGCAGCCCCTCTAGACCAGGTGACTAATGGAACTACAGGGCCAATAGCAGCCCCTCTAGACCAGGTGACTAATGGAACTACAGGGCCTATAGCAGCCCCTCTAGACCAGGTGATTAATGGAACTACAGGGCCTATAGCAGCCCCTCTAGACCAGGTGACTAATGGAACTACAGGGCCTATAGCAGCCCCTCTAGACCAGGTGACTAATGGAACTACAGGCCTATAGCAGCCCCTCTAGACCAGGTGATTAATGGAACTACAGGGCCTATAGCAGCCCCTCTAGACCAGGTGATTAATGGAACTACAGGGCCTATAGCAGCCCCTCTAGACCAGGTGATTAATGGAACTACAGGGCCAGTAGCAGCCCCTCTAGACCAGGTGATTAATGGAACTACAGGCCTATAGCAGCCCCTCTAGACCAGGTGACTAATGGAACTACAGGGCCTATAGCAGCCCCTCTAGACCAGGTGATTAATGGAACTACAGGCCTATAGCAGCCCCTCTAGACCAGGAGATTAATGGAACTACAGGGCCAGTAGCAGCCCCTCTAGACCAGGTGATTAATGGAACTACAGGGCCTATAGCAGCCCCTCTAGACCAGGTGACTAATGGAACTACAGGGCCTATAGCAGCCCCTCTAGACCAGGTGATTAATGGAACTACAGGCCTATAGCAGCCCCTCTAGACCAGGAGATTAATGGAACTACAGGGCCAGTAGCAGCCCCTCTAGACCAGGTGATTAATGGAACTACAGGGCCAATAGCAGCCCCTCTAGACCAGGTGATTAATGGAACTACAGGCCTATAGCAGCCCCTCTAGACCAGGTGACTAATGGAACTGCAGGGCCTATAGCAGCCCCTCTAGACCAGGTGATTAATGGAACTACAGGCCTATAGCAGCCCCTCTAGACCAGGTGACTAATGGAACTACAGGGCCTATAGCAGCCCCTCTAGACCAGGTGATTAATGGAACTACAGGCCTATAGCAGCCCCTCTAGACCAGGTGACTAATGGAACTGCAGGGCCAATAGCAGCCCCTCTAGACCAGGTGATTAATGGAACTACAGGCCTATAGCAGCCCCTCTAGACCAGGTGACTAATGGAACTGCAGGGCCTATAGCAGCCCCTCTAGACCAGGTGATTAATGGAACTACAGGCCTATAGCAGCCCCTCTAGACCAGGTGACTGATGGAACTACAGGGCCTATAGCAGCCCCTCTAGACCAGGTGACTAATGGAACTACAGGGCCTATAGCAGCCCCTCTAGACCAGGTGATTAATGGAACTACAGGCCTATAGCAGCCCCTCTAGACCAGGTGACTAATGGAACTGCAGGGCCTATAGCAGCCCCTCTAGACCAGGTGATTAATGGTTACTACAGGCCTATAGCAGCCCCTCTAGACCAGGTGACTAATGGAACTACAGGGCCTATAGCAGCCCCTCTAGACCAGGTGACTAATGGAACTACAGGGCCTATAGCAGCCCCTCTAGACCAGGTGATTAATGGAACTACAGGCCTATAGCAGCCCCTCTAGACCAGGTGACTAATGGAACTACAGGGCCTATAGCAGCCCCTCTAGACCAGGTGATTAATGGAACTACAGGCCTATAGCAGCCCCTCTAGACCAGGTGACTAATGGAACTACAGGGCCTATAGCAGCCCCTCTAGACCAGGTGACTAATGGAACTACAGGGCCTATAGCAGCCCCTCTAGACCAGGTGACTAATGGAACTACAGGGCCTATAGCAGCCACTCTAGACCAGGTGATTAATGGAACTACATGGCCTATAGCAGCCCCTCTAGACCAGGTAATTAATGGAACTGCAGGGCCTATAGCAGCCCCTCTAGACCAGGTGATTAATGGAACTACAGGGCCAGTAGCAGCCCCTCTAGACCAGGTAATTAATGGATCTGCAGGGCCTATAGCAGCCCCTCTAGACCAGGTGATTAATGGAACTACAGGGCCTATAGCAGCCCCTCTAGACCAGGTGATTAATGGAACTACAGGGCCTATAGCAGCCCCTCTAGACCAGGTGATTAATGGAACTACAGGCCTATAGCAGCCCCTCTAGACCAGGTGATTAATGGAACTACAGGGCCTATAGCAGCCCCTCTAGACCAGGTGATTAATGGAACTACAGGGCCTATAGCAGCCCCTCTAGACCAGGTGACTAATGGAACTACAGGGCCTATAGCAGCCCCTCTAGACCAGGTGACTAATGGAACTACAGGGCCTATAGCAGCCCCTCTAGACCAGGTGATTAATGGAACTACAGGGCCTATAGCAGCCCCTCTAGACCAGGTGATTAATGGAACTACAGGGCCTATAGCAGCCCCTCTAGACCAGGTGACTAATGGAACTACAGGGCCTATAGCAGCCCCTCTAGACCAGGTGATTAATGGAACTACAGGGCCTATAGCAGCCCCTCTAGACCAGGTGACTAATGGAACTACAGGGCCTATAGCAGCCCCTCTAGACCAGGTGATTAATGGAACTACAGGGCCTATAGCAGCCCCTCTAGACCAGGTGATTAATGGAACTACAGGGCCTATAGCAGCCCCTCTAGACCAGGTGACTAATGGAACTACAGGGCCTATAGCAGCCCCTCTAGACCAGGTGATTAATGGAACTACAGGGCCTATAGCAGCCCCTCTAGACCAGGTGACTAATGGAACTACAGGGCCTATAGCAGCCCCTCTAGACCAGGTAATTAATGGAACTACAGGGCCTATAGCAGCCCCTCTAGACCAGGTGACTAATGGAACTACAGGGCCTATAGCAGCCCCTCTAGACCAGGTGATTAATGGAACTACAGGGCCTATAACATCGATAATGACATGTTTTCAAAAACAAAACATATTTAATTAAACATGTCGACCAGCCCTTTATCTCTGCTCTGCTCGAGAAAAGGAATGAAGGAGATAAGAGTTGTGGTAGATGGAAAAACACAGTGATGAAATATTCTGTAACTAAAAAGCTGTGTCAACCTATTAATTATGAAAATATACTAAATGCGTTTTCTACGTCACGGATCTAAATCAAATACACATTCACTATAATTGTAGGCTAACTGTGAGCCGCCCTGCACAATCACTGACCCAACAGCATCGCCTAGGCTTATAAGTTCTCTCCCCGACTCATGGATAGGACGTTTGGAGCATAGCGTGAGGTAACTAGTCCATCCAGTATGTCAGTATACAAAAGGAGATTACTACAATTAGTTTCATTTTGGAGTATAGGCTATACCAATTATGTCCCAAAGACATATTGGTTAGAGCGTTGGACTAGTAACTGGGAAGGTTGCAAGTTCAAATCCCCAAGCTGACAAGGTACAAATCTGTCGTTCTGCCCCCTGAATAAGGCAGTTAACCCACTGTTCCTAGGCCGTCATTGAAAATAAGAATTTGTTCGTAACTGACTTGCCTAGTTAAATAAAAGGTAAAAAAAAATATATTGAATCAGTTTTGTTTTTCTGTCATGCGTGATACAATGGCAAGACAAAGTATAAAATACCCTTTTGAAATGATCTGGATTTCTATATAAATTGGTCATAAAATTAGATCTGATCTTCATCGAAGTCACAACAACAGACAAACACAGTGTGCTTAAACTAATAACACACAAATGATTGTATTTTTCTTATCTATATTGAATACATAATTTAAACATTCACAGTGTAGGTTGGAAAAAGTATGTGAACTCCGAGGCTAATGACTTCTCCAAAAGCTAATTGGAGTCAGGAGTCAGCCTACCTGGAGTCCAATCAATCAGACGAGATGGGAGAAATTGGTTAGAACTGCCTTGCCCAAAAAAAAAAACCACTCACAATTTGAGTTTGCTATTCACAAGAAGCATTGCCTGATGGGAACCATGCCTCGAACAAAAGAGATCTCAGAAGACCTAAGATTAAGAATTGTTGCCTTGCATAAAGCTGGAAAGGGTTACAAAAGTATCTCTAAAAGCCTTGATGTTCATCAGTCCACAGTAAGACAAATTGTCTATAAATGGAGCACTGCTACTACTCTCCCTATGAGTGGCCGTCCTGCAAAGATGACTGCAAGAGCACAGAGCAGAATGCTCAATGAGGTTAAGAAGAATCCTAGAGTGTCAGCTAAAGACTAACAGAAATCTCTGGAACATACTAAAATCTCTGTTGACGAGTCTACGATACGTAAAACACTAAACAAGAACGGTGTTCATGGGAGGACACCACGGAAGAAGCCACTTCTGTCCCAAAAAAAACATTGCTGCACGTCTGAAGTTTGCAAAGGAGCATCTGGATGTTGCACAGCTCTACTGGCAAAATATTCTGTGGACAGATTCAACTAAAGTAGAGTTGTTTGGAAGGAACACACAACACTATGTGTGGAGAAAAAAAGGCACAGCACACCAACATCACAACCTCATCCCAACTATAAAGTATGGTGAAGGGGGTATCATGGTTTGGAGCTGCTTTGCTGTCTCAGGGCCTGGACAGCTTCCTATCATCGACGGAAAAATCCATTCAAATGTTGATCAAGACATTTGTCAGGAGAATGTAAGGCTATCTGTCCGCCAATTGAAGCTCAACAGACGTTGGGTGATGAAACAGGACAACAACCCCAAAACACAGAAGTAAATCAACAACAGAATGGCTTCAACAGAAGAAAATACGCCTTCTGGAGTGGCCCAGTCAGTCCTGACCTCAACCCGATTGAGATGCTGTGGCGTGACCTCAAGAGAGCGGTTCACACCAGACATCCCAAGAATATTGCTGAACTGAAACAGTTTTGTAAAAAGGAATGGTCCAAAGTTCATCCTGACCGTTGTGCGGGTCTGATCTGCAACTACAGAAAACATTTGGTTGAGGATATTGCTGCCAAAAGAGGGTAAACAAATTATTAAATCCAAGGGTTCACATACTTTTCCCACCCTGCACTGTGATTGTTTACATGGTGTGTTCAATAAAGACATGAAAATGTATAATTGTTTGTGTTATTAGTTTAAGCAGACTGAGGTTTGTCTATTGTTGTGACTTAGATGAAGATCAGATCAAATTTTATGACCAATTTATGCAGAAGTCCAGGTAGTTCCAAAGGGTTCACATAATTTTTCTTGCCTCTGTATGGCTGTTCTACATGCGACATCTTAAACTCGTTGAATTCATCATCACCTTAGAAAACGCTGTCCGATTCATTGTGTTCGACTTTTAAAACAATACCCACAACGACCATATCTTCCACTGTTTCAACCTGTTGTTGAACTTCTTTCTTCAAATTCATCGTTCTCAAGGTGAGGTCAAACGATGTAGCCTAACATACTGACCACACCGGGGCATAATCCATGGCACGCATGTTGACAGACGCGATCAGGACAACCAGGTTGACTTGCCTGCAATGCACAAGGTCCTTTTTTCCTGGATTTTTGTAGACTTTTGAACCAATTAGAAAAATATGGCAATTAGCAACCAACTTTAAGGTGCATTACCGCCACCAACTGGACTGGAGTGTGGACCTCAGCTCAGCTTTCAATCACCCAGATGGGAATATGCTCCGAAAAAACTAACGAGGAGATGGGAGAGGTGGGACTTGCAGAGCATCAAATATCGAAACAAGTTCTATTTTAGCGCCTGTCTACGCAGACGCTCATTGACACACACAAGCAGTTTGGGTGGAATGATTAAATAACATGTATGTGTACATTTAAAGCGGTGTGGTCAGCACGGAACGGTGAGTTTTAAAAACAGGATACTGTTCTGATGATGTGTTTGATGTGAATTTTGATTGCATTTGCATTGATGTCAGTGATTAGAGGAACAATAGAGCCCTGAGTACCAGGCCATTAGGACCTGATGGAGGGACAATAGAGCCCTGAGTACCAGACCATTAGGACTTGATGGAGGGACAGTAGAGCCCTGAGTACCAGGCCATTAGGACCTGATGGAGGGACAATAGAGCCCTGAGTACCAGGCCATTAGGACCTGATGGAGGAACAATATAGCCCTGAGTACCAGGCCATTAGGACCTGATGGAGGAACAATAGAGCCCTGAGTACCAAGCCATTAGGACCTGATGGAGGAACAATAGAGCCCTGAGTACCAGGCCATTAGGACCTGATGGAGGAACAATAGAGCCCTGAGTACCAGGCCATTAGGACCTGATGGAGGGACAATAGAGCCCTGGGTACCAGGCCATTAGGACTTGATTGAGGGACAGTAGAGCCCTGAGATCCAGGCCATTTTGACCTGATGGAGGGACAATAGAGCCCTGAGTTCCAGGCCATTAGGACCTGATGGAGGGACAATAGAGCCCTGAGTACCAGACCATTAGGACTTGATGGAGGGACAGTAGAGCCCTGAGTACCAGGCCATTAGGACCTGATGGAGGGACAGTAGAGCCCTGGGTACCAGACCATTAGGACTTGATGGAGGGACAGTAGAGCCCTGAGTACCAGGCCATTAGGACCTGATGGAGGGACAGTAGAGCTCTGAGTACCAGGCCATTAGGACCTGATGGAGGGACAGTAGAGCTCTGAGTACCAGGCCATTAGGACCTGATGGAGGGACAATAGAGCCCTGAGTACCAGACCATTAGGACTTGATGGAGGGACAGTAGAGCTCTGAGTACCAGGCCATTAGGACCTGATGGAGGGACAATAGAGCCCTGGGTACCAGACCATTAGGACCTGATGGAGGGACAATAGAGCCCTGGGTACCAGACCATTAGGACTTGATAGAGGGACAGTAGAGCCCTGAGATCCAGGCCATTTTGACCTGATGGAGGGACAATAGAGCCCTGAGTTCCAGGCCATTAGGACCTGATGTGGGGACAGTAGAGCTCTGAGTACCAGATCATTAGGACCTGATGGAGGAACAAAAGAGCCCTTAGTACCAGTCCATTATAACCTGATGGAGGGACAATAGTGCCCTGAGTACATGGCCATTAGGACCTGATGGAGGGACAATAGTGCCCTGAGTACATGGCCATTAGGACCTGATGGAGGGACAGTAGAGCTCTGAGTACCAGGCCATTAGGACCGAATCGAGGAACGAAAGAGCCCTTAGTACCAGGCCATTATAACCCGATGGAGGGACAGTAGAGCTCTGAGTACCAGGCCATTAGGACCTAATGGAGGAACGAAAGAGCCCTTAGTACCAGGCCATTAAGACCTGATGGAGGGACAATAGTGCCCTGAGTACATGGCCATTAGGACCTGATGGAGGGACAGTAGAGCTCTGAGTACCAGGCCATTAGGACCTAATGGAGGAACGAAAGAGCCCTTAGTACCAGGCCATTATAACCTGATGGAGGGACAGTAGAGCTCTGAGTACCAGGCCATTAGGATCTAATGGAGGAACGAAAGAGCCCTTAGTACCAGGCCATTAGGACCTGATGGAGGGACAGTAGAGCTCTGAGTACCAGGCCATTAGGACCTGATGGAGGGACAATAGTGCCCTGAGTACATGGCCATTAGGACCTGATGGAGGGACAATAGTGCCCTGAGTACATGGCCATTAGGACCTGATGGAGGGACAGTAGAGCTCTGAGTACCAGGCCATTAGGACCTAATCGAGGAACGAAAGAGCCCTTAGTACCAGGCCATTATAACCCGATGGAGGGACAGTAGAGCTCTGAGTACCAGGCCATTAGGACCTAATGGAGGAACGAAAGAGCCCTTAGTACCAGGCCATTAAGACCTGATGGAGGGACAATAGTGCCCTGAGTACATGGCCATTAGGACCTGATGGAGGGACAGTAGAGCTCTGAGTACCAGGCCATTAGGACCTAATGGAGGAACGAAAGAGCCCTTAGTACCAGGCCATTATAACCTGATGGAGGGACAGTAGAGCTCTGAGTACCAGGCCATTAGGATCTAATGGAGGAACGAAAGAGCCCTTAGTACCAGGCCATTAGGACCTGATGGAGGGACAGTAGAGCTCTGAGTACCAGGCCATTAGGACCTGATGGAGGGACAATAGAGCCCTGAGTACCAGACCATTAGGACTTGATGGAGGGACAGTAGAGCCCTGAGTACCAGGCCATTAGGACCTGATGGAGGAACAATAGAGCCCTCAGTACCAGGCCATTAGGACCTGATGGAGGAACAATAGAGCCCTGAGTACCAAGCCATTAGGACCTGATGGAGGAACAATAGAGCCCTGAGTTCCAGGCCATTAGGACCTGATGGAGGGACAATAGAGCCCTGAGTACCAGACCATTAGGACTTGATGGAGGGACAGTAGAGCCCTGAGTACCAGGCCATTAGGACCTGATGGAGGGACAGTAGAGCCCTGGGTACCAGACCATTAGGACTTGATGGAGGGACAGTAGAGCCCTGAGTACCAGGCCATTAGGACCTGATGGAGGGACAGTAGAGCTCTGAGTACCAGGCCATTAGGACCTGATGGAGGGACAGTAGAGCTCTGAGTACCAGGCCATTAGGACCTGATGGAGGGACAATAGAGCCCTGAGTACCAGACCATTAGGACTTGATGGAGGGACAGTAGAGCTCTGAGTACCAGGCCATTAGGACCTGATGGAGGGACAATAGAGCCCTGGGTACCAGACCATTAGGACCTGATGGAGGGACAATAGAGCCCTGGGTACCAGACCATTAGGACTTGATAGAGGGACAGTAGAGCCCTGAGATCCAGGCCATTTTGACCTGATGGAGGGACAATAGAGCCCTGAGTTCCAGGCCATTAGGACCTGATGTGGGGACAGTAGAGCTCTGAGTACCAGATCATTAGGACCTGATGGAGGAACAAAAGAGCCCTTAGTACCAGTCCATTATAACCTGATGGAGGGACAATAGTGCCCTGAGTACATGGCCATTAGGACCTGATGGAGGGACAATAGTGCCCTGAGTACATGGCCATTAGGACCTGATGGAGGGACAGTAGAGCTCTGAGTACCAGGCCATTAGGACCGAATCGAGGAACGAAAGAGCCCTTAGTACCAGGCCATTATAACCCGATGGAGGGACAGTAGAGCTCTGAGTACCAGGCCATTAGGACCTAATGGAGGAACGAAAGAGCCCTTAGTACCAGGCCATTAAGACCTGATGGAGGGACAATAGTGCCCTGAGTACATGGCCATTAGGACCTGATGGAGGGACAGTAGAGCTCTGAGTACCAGGCCATTAGGACCTAATGGAGGAACGAAAGAGCCCTTAGTACCAGGCCATTATAACCTGATGGAGGGACAGTAGAGCTCTGAGTACCAGGCCATTAGGATCTAATGGAGGAACGAAAGAGCCCTTAGTACCAGGCCATTAGGACCTGATGGAGGGACAGTAGAGCTCTGAGTACCAGGCCATTAGGACCTGATGGAGGGACAATAGTGCCCTGAGTACATGGCCATTAGGACCTGATGGAGGGACAATAGTGCCCTGAGTACATGGCCATTAGGACCTGATGGAGGGACAATAGTGCCCTGAGTACATGGCCATTAGGACCTGATGGAGGGACAATAGTGCCCTGAGTACATGGCCATTAGGACCTGATGGAGGGACAGTAGAGCTCTGAGTACCAGGCCATTAGGACCTAATCGAGGAACGAAAGAGCCCTTAGTACCAGGCCATTATAACCTGATGGAGGGACAGTAGAGCTCTGAGTACCAGGCCATTAGGACCTAATGGAGGAACGAAAGAGCCCTTAGTACCAGGCCATTAAGACCTGATGGAGGGACAATAGTGCCCTGAGTACATGGCCATTAGGACCTGATGGAGGGACAGTAGAGCTCTGAGTACCAGGCCATTAGGACCTAATGGAGGAACGAAAGAGCCCTTAGTACCAGGCCATTATAACCTGATGGAGGGACAGTAGAGCTCTGAGTACCAGGCCATTAGGATCTAATGGAGGAACGAAAGAGCCCTTAGTACCAGGCCATTATAACCTGATGGGGGGACAGTAGAGCTCTGAGTACCAGGCCATTAGGACCTGATGGAGGAACGAAAGAGCCCTTAGTACCAGGCCATTATAACCCGATGGAGGGACAGTAGAGCTCTGAGTACCAGGCCATTAGGACCTAATGGAGGAACGAAAGAGCCCTTAGTACCAGGCCATTAGGACCTGATGGAGGGACAATAGTGCCCTGAGTACATGGCCATTAGGACCTGATGGAGGAACGAAAGAGCCCTTAGTACCAGGCCATTAGGACCTGATGGAGGGACAGTAGAGCTCTGAGTACCAGGCCATTAGGACCTGATGGAGGAACGAAAGAGCCCTTAGTACATGGCCATTAGGACCTGATGGAGGGACAGTAGAGCTCTGAGTACCATATTATTAGGACCTGATAGAGGGACAATAGAGCCCTGAGTTCCAGGCCATTAGGACCTGATGGAGGGACAGTAGATCTCTGAGTACCAGATCATTAGGACCTGATGGAGGAACGAAAGAGCCCTTAGGACCAGGCCATTTGGACCTGATGGAGGGACAGTAGAGCTCTGAGTACCAGGCCATTAGGACCTGATGGAGGAACGAAAGAGCCCTTAGTACCAGGCCATTATAACCTGATGGAGGGACAGTAGAGCTCTGAGTACCAGGCCATTAGGACCTGATGGAGGAACGAAAGAGCCCTTAGTACCAGGCCATTAGGACCTGATGGAGGGACAGTAGAGCTCTGAGTACCAGGCCATTAGGACCTGATAGAGGAACGAAAGAGCCCTTAGTACCAGGCCATTATAACCTGATGGAGGGACAGTAGAGCCCTGAGTACATGGCCATTAGGACCTGATGGAGGGACAGTAGAGCTCTGAGTACCAGGCCATTAGGACCTGATGGAGGGACAATAGAGCCCTGAGTACATGGCCATTAGGACCTGATGGAGGGACAGTAGAGCCCTGAGTAGATGGTCATTTTGACCTGATGGAGGGACAATAGAGCCCTGAGTTGCAGGCCATTAGGACCTGATGGAGGAACGAAAGAGCCCTTAGTACCAGGCCATTATAACCTGATGGAGGGACAGTAGAGCTCTGAGTACCAGGCCATTAGGACCTGATGGAGGAACAAAAGAGCCCTTAGTACCAGGCCATTAGGACCTGATGGAGGGACGGTAGAGCTCTGAGTACCAGGCCATTAGGACCTGATGGAGGAACGAAAGAGCCCTTAGTACCAGGCCATTATAACCTGATGGAGGGACAGTAGAGCTCTGAGTACCAGGCCATTAGGACCTGATGGAGGGACAATAGAGCCCTGAGTACCAGGCCATTAGGACCTGATGGAGGAACGAAAGAGCCCTTAGTACCAGGCCATTATAACCTGATGGAGGGACAGTAGAGCTCTGAGTACCAGGCCATTAGGACCTGATGGAGGGACAATAGAGCCCTGAGTACCAGGCCATTAGGACCTGATGGAGGGACAATAGAGCCCTGAGTACCAGGCCATTAGGACCTGATGGAGGGACAATAGAGCCCTGAGTACCAGGCCCTTAGGACCTGATGGAGGGACAATAGAGCCCTGAGTACATGGCCATTAGGACCTGATGGAGGGACAGTAGAGCCCTGAGTTCCAGGCCATTTTGACCTGATGGAGGGACAATAGAGCCCTGAGTTGCAGGCCATTAGGACCTGATGGAGGGACAGTAGAGCCCTGAGTTCCAGGCCATTGGGACCTGATGGAGGGACAATAGAGCCCTGAGTACACGGCCATTAGGACCTGATGGAGGAACGAAAGAGCCCTTAGTACCAGGCCATTAGGACCTGATGGAGGGACAGTAGAGCCCTGAGTAGCAGGCCATTAGGACCTGATGGAGGGACAATAGAGCCCTGAGTACCAGGCCATTAGGACCTGATGGAGGGACAATAGAGCCCTGAGTACCAGGCCCTTAGGACCTGATGGAGGGACAATAGAGCCCTGAGTACATGGCCATTAGGACCTGATGGAGGGACAGTAGAGCCCTGAGTTCCAGGCCATTTTGACCTGATGGAGGGACAATAGAGCCCTGAGTTGCAGGCCATTAGGACCTGATGGAGGGACAGTAGAGCCCTGAGTTCCAGGCCATTAGGACCTGATGGAGGGACAATAGAGCCCTGAGTACACGGCCATTAGGACCTGATGGAGGAATGAAAGAGCCCTTAGTACCAGGCCATTAGGACCTGATGGAGGGACAATAGAGCCCTGAGTACCAGGCCATGGCTCTGACTCCATGTGTGGGTATGCAGATCCGAGAGCCACAGCAGCAGTGGGTTAACTGCCTTGTTCAGGGGAAGAACATCAGATTTGAACCTTGACAGCTCGGGGATTTGATCCAGGAAGCTTTCCGTTACTGGCCCAACGCAATAACCACTAGACTACCTGCGCCTCCGTAGGAAAGTACTCTGGACTTATAGTGGATGTGAGCTTTGACTGGAAACCAGTGGAGTGTGCAGAGGAATGGGGTGACATGGGAGAACTTCGGAAGGTTGAAAACCAGGCGGGCTGGGGCGTTTGATGTCACATACGGGGAGCCCAGCCAACAGCCAGTTGCTGTAGTCCAGACAGGGACGCAGTCTACGGATGTTGAAGAGCATGAACCTGCAGGAGCGAGTCACAGCTTTGATATTTGCAGAGAACGACAGGGGGTTGTCCAGGGTCACACCGAGGTTCATTGCACTCAGAGGCCGACAATGTATTAGTATGTGTATTTATTATGAATCCCCATTAGTTCCTGCCAAGGCAGCATCTATTCTTCCCGGGGTTTATTATGGATCCCCATTAGTTCCTGTCAAGGCAGCAGCTACTCTTCCTGGGGTTTATTATGGATCCCCATTAGATCCTGTCAAGGCAGCAGCTACAGTGCCTTGCGAAAGTATTCGGCCCCCTTGAACTTTGGGACCTTTTGCCACATTTCAGGCTTCAAACATAAAGATATAAAACTGTATTTTTTTGTGAAGAATCAACAACAAGTGGGACACAATCATGAAGTGGAACAACATTTGTTGGATATTTCAAACTTTTTTAACAAATCAAAAACTGAAAAATTGGGTGTGCAAAATTATTCAGCCCCCTTAAATTAATACTTTGTAGCGCCACCTTTTGCTGCGATTACAGCTGTAAGTCGCTTGGGGTATGTCTCTATCAGTTTTGCACATCGAGAGACTGAAATTCTTTCCCATTCCTCCTTGCAAAACAGCTCAAGCTCAGTGAGGTTGGATGGAGAGCATTTGTGAACAGCAGTTTTCAGTTCTTTCCACAGATTCTCGATTGGATTCAGGTCTGGACTTTGACTTGGCCATTCTAACACCTGGATATGTTTATTTTTGAACCATTCCATTGTAGATTTTGCTCTATTTTTTGGATCATTGCCTTGTTGGAAGACAAAACTCCATCCCAGTCTCAGGTCTTTTGCAGACTCCATCAGGTTTTTCTTCCAGAATGGTCCTGTATTTGGCTCCATCCATCTTCCCATCAATTTTAACCATCTTCCCTGTCCCTGCTGAAGAAAAGCAGGCCCAAACCATGATGCTGCCCACCACCATGTTTGACAGTGGGGATGGTGTTCAGGGTGATGAGCTGTGTTGCTTTTAACGCCAAACATAACGTTTTGCATTGTTGCCAAAAAGTTCAATTTTGGTTTCATCTGACCAGAGCACCTTCTTCCACATGTTTGGTGTGTCTCCCAGGTGGCTTGTGGCAAACTTTAAACAACACTTTTTATGGATATCTTTCAGAAATGGCTTTCTTCTTGCCACTCTTCCATAAAGGCCAGATTTGTGCAAGATACGACTGATTGTTTTCCTATGGACAGAGTCTCCCACCTCAGCTGTAGATCTCTGCAGTTCATCCAGAGTGATCATGATCATCTGATCAGTCTTCTCCTTGTATGAGCTGAAAGTTTAGAGGGACGGCCAGGTCTTGGTAGATTTGCAGTAGTCTGATACTCCTTCCATTTCAATATTATCGCTTGCACAGTGCTCCTTGGGATGTTTAAAGCTTGGGAAATCTTTTTGTATCCAAATCCGGCTTTAAACTTCTTCACAACAGTATCTCGGACCTGCCTGGTGTGTTCCTTGTTCTTCATGATGCTCTCTGCGCTTTTAACGGACCTCTGAGACTATCACAGTGCAGGTGCATTTATACGGAGACTTGATTACACACAGGTGGATTGTATTTATCATCATTAGTCATTTAGGTCAACATTGGATCATTCAGAGATCCTCACTGAACTTCTGGAGAGAGTTTGCTGCACTGAAAGTAAAGGGGCCGAATAATTTTGCACGCCCAATTTTTCAGTTTTTGATTTGTTAAAAAAGTTTGAAATATCCAATAAATGTCGTTCCACTTCATGATTGTGTCCCACTTGTTGTTGATTCTTCACAAAAAAATACAGTTTTATATCTTTATGTTTGAAGCCTGAAATGTGGCAAAAGGTCGCAAAGTTCAAGGGGGCCGAATACTTTCGCAAGGCACTGTACTCTTCCTGGGGTTTATTGTGAATATCCATTAGTTCCTGCCAAGGCAGCATCTATTCTTCCTGGGGTTTATTATGGCTCCCCATTAGTTCCTGTCAAGGCAGCAGCTACTCTTCCTGGGGTTTATTGTGAATATCCATTAGTTCCTGCCAAGGCAGCAGCTATTCTTCCTGGGGTTAATTATGGATGCTCATCAGTTCTGGCCAAGGCAGCATCTAATCTTCCTGGGGTCCAGCAAAATTAAGGCAGTTTTTTAGCAACTTTACAATACACTCAGATACACAACAGATTTCACAAAATATTCACAAAATATTAAGTGTGTGCCCTCACCTCTACTCTACTACCACATATCTACAACACAAAATACATGTGATGTACGTGTGTGTGTAGTGCGTATGTTCTTGTGTGTTTGTATGCATGTGTCTGTGGCTCCATTTTGTGGCTTCCAGCCTACAGACAGAAACTAAAAGAAGAAGCTCCCGCGCTCAGGTCTGTCCAACGCTGGTCCGACCAATCTGATTCCACGCTTCAAGATTGCTTCGATCACGTGGATTGGGATATGTTCCGCATTGCGTCAAACAACAACATTGACGAATAAGCTGATTCGGTGAGCGAGTTCATTAGCAAGTGCATTGGCGATGTCGTACCCATAGCAACTATTAAAACATTCCCAAACCAGAAACAGTGGATCGAAGACAGCATTCGCGGGATACTGAAAGAGCGAACCACTGCTTTTAACGAGAGCAAGGTGTCTGGAAACATGACCGAATACAAACAGTGTAGCTACTCCCTCCGCAAGGCAATCAAACAAGTTAAGCGTCAGTATAGAGACAAAGTAGAGTCGCAATTCAATGGATCAGACACAAGAGGTATGTGGCAGGGTCTACAGTCAATCACGGATTACAAAAAGAAAACCAGCCCCGTCACGGACCAGGATGTCTTGCTCCCAGACAGACTAAACAACTTCTTTGCTCGCTTTGAGGACAATACAGTGCCACTGACACAGCCCGCTATATCACCGCCTGGTACGGCAACTGCTCCGCCCACAACCGTAAGGCTCTCCAGAGGGTAGTGAGGTCTGCACAACGCATCACCGGGGCAAACTACCTGCCCTCCAGGACACCTACACCACCCGTTATCACAGGAAGGCCATAAAGATCATCAAGGACAACAACCACCCGAGCCACTGCCTGTTCACCCCGCTATCATCCGAAAGGCGAGGTCAGTACAGGTGCATCAAAGCAGGGACCGAGAGACTGAAAAACAGCTTCTATCTCAAGGCCATCAGACTGATAAACAGCCACCACTAACATTGAGTGGCTGCTGCCAACATACTGACTCAACTCCAGCCACTTTAATGATGGGAAAAAATTGATGTTAAAAATGAATCACTAGCCACTTTAAACAATGCCACTTAATTAATATAATGTTTTACATACCCTACATTACTCATCTCATATGTATATGTATATACTGTACTCTATATCATCTACTGCATCTTGCCTATGCCGTTCTGTACCATCACTCATTCATATATATTTATGTACATATTCTTCATCCTTTTACACTTGTGTGTATAAGGTAGTAGTTTTGTAATTGTTAGGTTAGATTACTCGTTGGTTACTACTGCATTGTCGGAACTAGAAGCACAAGCATTTCGCAACACTCGCATTAACATCTGCTAACCATGTGTATGTGACAAATAAAATTTGATTTGATGTTTGTGTCTCTTCACAGTCCCCGCTGTTCCATAAGGTGTATTTTTAGTTACCTGATCAGTTACCTGATCAGTTACCTGATGTGGAATAGAGTTCCATGTAGTCATGGATATATGTAGTACTGTGGAATAGAGTTCCATGTAGTCATGGCTCTATGTAGTACTGTGGAATAGAGTTCCATGTAGTCATGGCTCTATGTAGTACTGTGGAATAGAGTTCCACGTAGTCATGGCTCTATGTAGTACTGTGGAATAGAGTTCCATGTAGTCATGGCTCTATGTAGTACTGTGGAATAGAGTTCCACGTAGTCATGGCTCTATGTAGTACTGTGGAATAGAGTTCCATGTAGTCATGGCTCTATGTAGTACTGTGGAATAGAGTTCCATGTAGTCATGGATATATGTTGTACTGTGGAATAGAGTTCCATGTAGTCATGGATATATGTTGTACTGTGCTCCTCTGAAGGCATGTTTTTGTGGGGTCTGCATGGGTGTCAACATGTCAATACCTCTCACAAATACAAGGAGCGATGAAATCAATCTATCCTCCACTTTGAGCCAGGAGAGATTGACGTGCATATTATTAATGTTAGCTCTCTGTGTACATCCAAGGACCAGCTGTGATGCCCTAACTGAGCCATTTGCAATTTTCCTAAGTCCCTCTTTGTGGCACCTGACCAAACAACTGAACAGCAGACCAGGTGCGACCAAATTAGGCCCTGTAGGACCTGCCTTGTTGATAGTGTTGTTAAGAAGGCAGAGAAGCACTTTATCATGGACAGACTTCTCCCCATCTTAGCTCCTGTTGTGACAATATGTTTTGACCATGACAGTTTACGATCCAGTGTTACTCCAAGCAGTTTAGTCTCCTCAACTTGCTTAATTACCACATGATTCATTGCAATATGTAGTTAAGGTTTGCGTTTAGTGAATGATTTGTCCCAAATACAATGCTTTTAGTTTTTGAAATATTTAGTGCTAACTTATTCCTTGCCACCCACTCTGAAACTAACAGCAGCTCTTTGTTAAGTGTTGCAGTCATTTCAGTTGCTGTGGTAGGTGACGTGTGTAGTGTTGAGTCATCCGCATACATAGACACTCTTGCTTTACTGAAAGCCAGTGGCAATGTTGTTAGTAAAGTAGTAAATCAGTTAGTAAATCAGGATCTGTCGCAGCCGGCCGCGACCGGGAGGTCCATGGGGCGACGCACAATTGGCCTAGCGTCGTCCGCGTTATGGAAAAAGTTAAAAGTTGGTAAATTTGGTTGGTTGATTGGTTGGCTATTTGAGCCAGCAAAGGGGGCTTTCATATTCTTAGTAAACTTTTGCTTCTCTCCAGGCCTGAGGGCACACACTTTCTTGTAGGCTTAAATTGAAGATATGGCAAATAGTAGTGGCAATATTGTCCGCTATTTTCCTCAGTAAGTTGTCAGACCCTGGTGGCTTGTCATTGTCGATAGACAACAATACTTTTTTTCACCTCTTCCACACTTACTTTGCAGAATTCAAAATGACACCGCTTGTCTATCATAATTTGGTCAGATATACTTGGCTGTGTAGCGTCAGCGTTTGTTGCTGGTATGTCATGCCAAAGTTAGCTTATCTGGCCAATGAAAAAAATCATTAAAAGCAGTTGGCAATATCAGTTGGTTTTGTGATGAATGAGCCATCTGATTCAACGAATGATGGAGCAGAGTTTGCCTTTTTGCCCAAAATGTAATTTTGCTCCAAAGCCTTTTTACTGTAATTCTTTAGTGTAGTTTCTTCTTCTTTTTGTTCAGTTTAGTCACATGATTTCTCAATTTGCAGTACTTTTGCCAATTGGTTGTACAGCTTAGACTTATTTTCTATTCCTTTGCCTCATCCCTCTCAACTATACAATTTTTCAATTCCTCATCAATCAACAGGGATTTAACCGTTTATACAGTCATTTTCTTAATGGGTGCATGCTTATTAGTAACTGTAATAAGCAATTTCATAAATGTGTCAAGTGTCGTGTCTGGTTGCTCCTCATTACACACCACGGACCAACAAATAGTTACCGTTTGAAGCTTTCTCTTGAGTGGGCAGCCTGATGAAAGCCAGTCAATATTTACATCACCCAAAAAATCTACCTCTATTGACATCACATACATCATCAAGCATTTCACACACGTTATCTAGATACTGAATGTTAGCATTTGGTGGTCTATTGCAGCATCCCGCCAGAACGGGCTTTAGGTGAGGCAGACGAACCTGTAGACATCAACTCAGCAAAAAAAAAGAAATGTCTCTTTTTTCAGGACCTTGTCTTTCAAAGATAATTCGTAAAAATCCAAATAACTTCACGGATCTTCATTGTAAAGGGTTTAAACACTGTTTCCCATGCTTGTTGAACCATAAACAATTAATGAATATGCACCTGTGGAACGGTCGTTAAGACACTAGCAGCTTACAGATGGTAGGCAATTAAGGTTACAGTTATGAAAGGACACTAAAGAGGCCTTTCTACTGACTCTGAAAAAAACCAAAAGAAAGATGCCCAGGGTCCCTGCTCATCAGCGTGAACGTGCCTTAGACATGCTGCAAGGAGGCATGAGGACTGCAGATGTGGCCAGGGCAATAAATTGCAATGCCCGTACTGTGAGACGCCTAAGACAGCGCTACAGGGAGACAGGATGGACAGCTGATCATCCTCGCAGTGGCAGACCACGTGTAACAACACCTGCACAGGATCGGTACATCCGAAAACCACAGGTACAGGATGGCAACAACAACTGCCCGAGTTACACCAGGAACGCACATTCCCTCCATCAGTGCTCAGACTGTACGCAATAGGCTGAGAGAGGCTGGACTGAGGGTTTGTAGGCCTGTTGTAAGGCAGATCCTCACCAGACTTCACTGGCAACAACGTCGCCTATGGGCACAAGCCCACTGTTGCTGGACCGGACAGGACTGGCAAAAAGTTCTCTTACTGACGAGTAGCGGTTTTGTCTCACCAGTGATGATATTCGGATTCGCGTTTATCATCGAAGCAATGAGTGTTACACTGAGGCCTGTACTCTGGAGCGGGATCAATTTGGTGTTGGAGGGTCCGCCATGGTCTGGGGCGGTGTGTCACAGCATTATCAGATTGAGCTGGTTGTCATTGCAGGCAATCTCAATGATGTGCGTTACAGGGAAGACATCCTCCTCCCTCATGTGGTACCCTTCCTGCTTGCTCATCCTGACATGACCCTCCAGCATGACAATGCCACCAGCCATACTGCTCATTCTGTGCGTGATTTCCTGCAAGACAGGAATGTCAGTGTTCTGCCATGGCCAGCGAAGAGCCCGGATCTCAATCCCATTGAGCACGTCTGGGACCTGTTGGATCAGAGGGTGAGGGCTAGGGCCATTCCCCCCAGAAATGTCTGGGAACTTGCAGGTGCCTTGGTGGAAGAGTGGGGTAACATCTCACAGCAAGAACTGGCACATCTGGTGCAGTCCATGAGGAGGAGATGCACTGCAGGACTTAATGCAGCTGGTGGCCACACCAGATACTGACTGTTTCTTTTGATTTTGACCCCCCCCCCCTTTGTTCAGGGACACATTATTCAATTTCTGTTGTTACCTCTTGTTTAGTTTATGTCACAGTTGTTGAATCTTGTTATGTTCATACAAATATTTACAAATATTTACACATGTTAAGTTTGCTGAAAATAAATGCAGTTGACATTGAGATCACATTTCTTTTTTTGCTGAGTTTATTACTTCAACAGTATTTAACATGAGACATCCTCTCTAAGCTTTGCAGGAATGTGGTTCTGAATATAAACAGCAACACCTCCACCTTTGGCATTTCTGTCTTTTCTGTAGATGTTATAACCATGTATTGCTATCGCTGTATTATCAAAGGTATTATCTAAGTGAGTTTCAGAGATTGTTAGAATATTAATGTCATCTGTTACAAGCAAATTATTTAATTTAATTATTTAATTCATTAACCTGTTTTCTTAAGCTATGTATATTAAAGTAGGCAATTTTTTTTGCACTTTTCTGGGATGTTTTTAATTGTTTTCATTACTTTACTGGGAAGCTCAGCAGAAGTAGACATGCTCATGTTATTTATGTTAGTGCAGGGTGAGCTGCACACAGTGGACTTCCTACTCAGTGCTAACGGTATAACTCTGGTTCATAGGCACATCATTACTGCACACAATAGCTGTAGGATCAGCAGAGGCATTCAGGGCAGTAAGAGGGACATAAATTAGGTTACTTACACTGTGTCTTCCAACGCCCCCCTGGGATAATTTACATTTGCTGAAGCATTATGATGACTCAGCGACAAAATGGTAGGGATTAACTGAGCTGGGCTTGGATCATTGATAAGTCATTGTTTCAACGCAGCCTTATAATGCTGTGAAAGGATCCTGGAACCCAAATGATTTGGGTGGATCCCATCCTCCTTATAAAACGATCTTTGTATCCAGAAGGCAGTGGTGTAAACAATTTAACTAAAAATACTGTAACTTAAAGTACTGCTTAAGTACTGGCATTTTTTTTTAGGTATCTGTTCTTTACTTTACTATTTATATTTTTGACATTTTTTACTCAAACTACATTCCTAAACAAAATAATGTGCTTTTTACTTCATACATTGTCCCTGACACCCAAAAGCAGGACAGGAAAATGGTCAAATTCACTCACTGATCAGGAGAACATGCCTCTGATCTGGAGGACTCACTAAACACAAATGCATTGTTTGTAAATGATGTCTGCATGTTGTAGTGTGCCCCTGTCTATCCATAAAAATAAAGCATAAAGAAAATGGTGCTTTCTGATGTGCTTATTATTTATTATAAGTCATTTGAAATTATTTATGTACTTTTACATTTGATACTTAAGTATATTTCTGCAGTTACATTTACTTTTCACATTTAAGTATATTTAAAACCAAATACTTTTAGACTTTTACTCAAGTAGTCTTTTTCTGGGTGAATTTCACTGCTCTTTAAGGGGCTAAACAGCTGGGTCTTCAGGCCTGCTCTTTAAGGGGCTAAACAGCTGGGTCTTCAGGCCTGCTCTTTAAGGGGCTAAACAGCTGGGTCTTCAGGCCTGCTCTTTAAGGGGTTAAACAGCTGGGTCTTCAGGTCGGCTCTTTAAGGGGCTAAACAGCTGGGTCTTCAGGTCGGCTCTTTAAGGGGCTAAACAGCTGGGTCTTCAGGTCGGCTCTTTAAGGGGCTAAACAGCTGGGTCTTCAGGCCTGCTCTTTAAGGGGTTAAACAGCTGGGTCTTCAGGCCTGCTCTTTAAGGGGCTAAACAGCTGGGTCTTCAGGTCGGCTCTTTAAGGGGCTAAACAGCTGGGTCTTCAGGTCGGCTCTTTAAGGGGTTAAACAGCTGGGTCTTCAGGCCTGCTCTTTAAGGGGTTAAACAGCTGGGTCTTCAGGCCTGCTCTTTAAGGGGTTAAACAGCTGGGTCTTCAGGTCTGCTCTTTAAGGGGTTAAACAGCTGGGTCTTCAGGCCTGCTCTTTAAGGGGTTAAACAGCTGGGTCTTCAGGCCTGCTCTTTAAGGGGTTAAACAGCTGGGTCTTCAGGCCTGCTCTTTTTAAACAGCTGGGTCTTCAGGCCTGCTCTTTAAGGGGTTAAACAGCTGGGTCTTCAGGCCTGCTCTTTAAGGGGCTAAACAGCTGGGTCTTCAGGTCGGCTCTTTAAGGGGATAAACAGCTGGGTCTTCAGGTCGGCTCTTTAAGGGGTTAAACAGCTGGGTCTTCAGGTCGGCTCTTTAAGGGGTTAAACAGCTGGGTCTTCAGGTCGGCTCTTTAAGGGGTTAAACAGCTGGGTCTTCAGGCCTGCTCTTCAAGGGGCTAAACAGCTGGGTCTTCAGGCCTGCTCTTCAAGGGGCTATATTAATGTATCTTCAGTCCTGCTCTTCAAGGGGCTATATTAATGTATCCGGGCCTGTGGTCCGGGCCTGTGGTCCGGGCCTGTGGTCCGGGTCTGTGGTCCGGGCCTGTGGTCCGGGTCTGTGGTCCGGGCCTGTGGTCCGGGCCTGTGGTCCGGGTCTGTGGTCCGGGTCTGTGGTCCGGGCCTGTGGTCCGGGTCCATGTCCTCCCTATTAAACATTAATAGGACTGATCAAATGTAGAGAGGTCCATGTGGGGCTGACCCCAGGCTGACCCCAGGATGAGGGAGGGAAAAAGGGCGTGACCCCAGGCTGACCCCAGGATGAGGGAGGGAAAGAGGGCGTGACCCCAGGCTGAGGGAGGGAGGGAGGGCGTGACCCCAGGCTGACCCCAGGATGAGGGAGGGCGTGACCCCAGGCTGACCCCAGGCTGACCCCAGGATGAGGGAGGGAGAGAGGGCGTGACCCCAGGCTGACCCCAGGATGAGGGAGGGAAAGAGGGCGTGACCCCAGGCTGCCCCCAGGATGAGGGAGGGAGAGAGGGCGTGACCCCAGGATGAGGGAGGGAAAGAGGGAGGGAGGGAGACCTTTTTTCAATTCTCAACTCCTGCCTCCTCTCTCTCTCGCCTCCTTTTTGATAAAAGTCCAACGTAAACAAGGAGAGAACGGCGACGAGAAGGAAAGTGGACGATAATACGCGTCATCAGGCTAATTACATTTACAGGGGGTGGGCACCCCCCCCAAAAAAAATTGCTATGTGTAAAGTGATAAAACAAATTAAGTTGTGCAAGACATTTTATAGATAAAACTATGAGTAGCATATCGTTTTTAAACATGTGCATGCCATTCTCCTCTTAAACACCCCCCCCCCCCCCCACACACACAATAAAAAGGGGGTGTAGCAGATTTCAAAACCCTTCCACGGTGACCTCAGGTAGGATTACATTACTATCCTCGATTAAAAAAGATGGCTATTGCGGAGGAGAGGACGCTCTTTCGTTGAAAGAGTGGAAAGAGTGAGGAGATGAGGAACTAGAGGTAGAGAGGAGAAGTAAATGGGATGAGTAGAGGGGGAAGTGTGTGTGTCTGTATCTATGTGGTCGTGTATGCGTGTGTTCCTGGCCTTCAACCTAATCTCCAATGTTTGTCCTGAACCTGAATTAATAACATTTAATTATATATATATATATATATATATATATATAGACATTTATTTTGTATCTCTTTTTAGCACAGTTATCATGTTCTTGAGTTGAATGTCTAGGAGACCGGAGGAACATCAATTAAATCCCTGAACTATTCAGCAAAGGTTGCGTTACTATGGATACGGCTATTGTCTTACTGTTGGAATGTGCTCTTCCCATAGCAACGACTCTGACATGAGGATAATGCAGACACATACTGATATTTTGTTCTACTTTCATCAATATCTTTTTTATATTCTGTGTTGCAATGGAGAGGCAGACCAAGAAAACATGACCACATTGAAACTATGTGGGTATTCGGTAGGCACGGGCTAGCCTGCACCAGCACAACACGGGCTAGCCTGCACCAGCACAACACGGGCTAGCCTGCACCAGCACAACACGGGCTAGCCTGCACCAGCACAACACGGGCTAGCCTGCACCAGCACAACACGGGCTAGCCTGCACCAGCACAACACGGGCTAGCCTGCACCAGCACAACACGGGCTAGCCTGCACCAGCACAACATGGGCTAGCCTGCAACAGCACAACATGGGCCAGCCTGCACCAGCACAACACGGGCTAGCCTGCACCAGCACAACACGGGCTAGCCTGCACCAGCACAACATGGGCTAGCCTGCACCAGCACAACATGGGCTAGCCTGCACCAGCACAACATGGGCTAGCCTGCACCAGCACAACACGGGCTAGCCTGCACCAGCACAACACGGGCTAGCCTGCACCAGCACAACATGGGCTAGCCTGCACCAGCACAACACGGGCTAGCCTGCACCAGCACAACATGGGCTAGCCTGCACCAGCACAACATGGGCTAGCCTGCACCAGCACAACATGGGCTAGCCTGCACCAGCACAACACGGGCTAGCCTGCACCAGCACAACACGGGCTAGCCTGCACCAGCACAACACGGGCTAGCCTGCACCAGAACAACACGGGCTAGCCTGCACCAGCACAACACGGGCTAGCCTGCACCAGCACAACACGGGCTAGCCTGCACCAGCACAACACGGGCTAGCCTGCACCAGCACAACATGGGCTAGCCTGCAACAGCACAACATGGGCTAGCCTGCACCAGCACAACACGGGCTAGCCTGCACCAGCACAACACGGGCTAGCCTGCACCAGCACAACCGGGGCTAGCCTGCACCAGCACAACATGGGCTAGCCTGCACCAGCACAACACGGGCTAGCCTGCACCAGCACAACACGGGCTAGCCTGCACCAGCACAACATGGGCTAGCCTGCACCAGCACAACATGGGCTAGTCCACACCAAGCCCAACATGGGCTAGTCCACACCAAGTCTAACATGGGCTAGTCCACACCAAGTCTAACATGGGCTAGTCCACACCAAGTCCAACATGGGCTAGCCTGCACTAGCACAACATGGGCTAGTCCACACCAAGTCCAACATGGGCTAGTCCACACCAAGTCTAACATGGGCTAGTCCACACCAAGTCTAACATGGGCTAGTCCACACCAAGTCCAACATGGGCAAGTCCACACCAAGTTTAACATGGGCTAGTCCACACCAAGTCCACACCAAGTCCAACATGGGCAAGTCCACACCACGTTTAACATGGGCTAGTCCACACCAAGTCCACACCAAGTCCAACATGGGCAAGTCCACACCAAGTTTAACATGGGCTAGTCCACACCAAGTCCAACATGGGTTAGTCCACACCACGTCCACACCAAGTCTAACATGAGCTAGTCCACAACACGTCCAACATGGGCAGGTCCACACCAAGTCCAACATGGGCTAGTCCACACCAAGTCCAACATGGGCTAATCCACACCAAGTCCAACATGGGCTAGTCCACACCAAGTCCCACATGGGCTAGTCCACACCAAGTCCAACATGGGCTAGTCCACACCAAGTCTAACATGGGCTAGTCCACACCAAGTCTAACATGGGCTAGTCCACACCAAGTCTAACATGGGCTAGTCCACACCAAGTCTAACATGGGCTAGTCCACACCAAGTCCCACATGGGCTAGTCCAAACCAAGTCTAACATGGGCTAGTCCAAACCAAGTCTAACATGGGCTAGTCCACACCAAGTCCCACATGGGCTAGTCCACACCAAGTCTAACATGGGCTAGTCCACACCAAGTCCCACATGGGCTAGTCCACACCAAGTCTAACATGGGCTAGTCCACACCAAGTCCCACATGGGCTAGTCCACACAAAGTCTAACATGGGCTAGTCCACACCAAGTCCACACCAAGTCCACACCAAGTCCAACATGGGCTAGTCCACACCAAGTCCAACATGGGCTAGTCCACACCAAGTCTAACATGGGCTAGTCCACACCAAGTCCAACATGGGCTAGTCCACACTAAGTCCACACCAAGTCCAACATGGGCTAGTCCACACCAAGTCTAACATGGGTTAGTCCAAACCAAGTCTAACATAGGTTAGTCCACAACAAGTCTAACATGGGCTAGTCCACACCAAGTCCACACCAAGTCCAACATGGGCAAGTCCACACCAAGTTTAACATGGGCTAGTCCACACCAAGTCCACACCAAGTCTAACATGGGTTAGTCCACACCAAGTCTAACATGGGCTAGTCCACACCAAGTCCACACCAAGTCCAACATGGGCAAGTCCACACCAAGTTTAACATGGGCTAGTCCACACCAAGTCTAACATGGGCTAGTCCACACCAAGTCTAACATGGGCTAGTCCACACCAAGTCTAACATGGGCTAGTCCACACCAAGTCCCACATGGGCTAGTCCAAACCAAGTCTAACATGGGCTAGTCCAAACCAAGTCTAACATGGGCTAGTCCACACCAAGTCCCACATGGGCTAGTCCAAACCAAGTCTAACATGGGTTAGTCCACACCAAGTCTAACATGGGCTAGTCCACACCAAGTCCAACATGGGCTAGTCCAAACCAAGTCTAACATGGGCTAGTCCACACCAAGTCTAACATGGGCTAGTCCACACCAAGTCCAACATGGGCTAGTCCACACCAAGTCCAACATGGGCTAGTCCACACCAAGTCCAACATGGGCTAGTCCGCACCAAGTCCAACATGAGCTAGTCCACACCAAGTCCACACCAAGTCCAAAATGGGCTAGTCCACACCAAGTCCAACATGGGCTAGTCCACACCAAGTCTAACATGGGCTAGTCCACACCAAGTCCAACATGGGCTAGTCCACACCAAGTCTAACATGGGTTAGCCCAAACCAAGTCTAACATGGGTTAGTCCACACCAAGTCCAACATGGGCTAGTCCACACTAAGTCCACACCAAGTCCAACATGGGCTAGTCCACACCAAGTCCAACATGGGCTAGTCCACACCAAGTCTAACATGGGTTAGTCCAAACCAAGTCTAACATGGGTTAGTCCACACCAAGTCTAACATGGGCTAGTCCACACCAAGTCCACACCAAGTCCAACATGGGCAAGTCCACACCAAGTTTAACATGGGCTAGTCCACACCAAGTCCACAACAAGTCTAACATGGGTTAGTCCACACCAAGTCTAACATGGGCTAGTCCACACCAAGTCCACACCAAGTCCAACATGGGCAAGTCCACACCAAGTTTAACAAGGGCAAGTCCACACCATGTCCAGACCAAGTCCAACATGAGCTAGTCCACACCAAGTCCACACCAAGTCCAACATGGGCTAGTCCACACCAAGTCCAACATGGGCTAGTCCACACCAAGTCTAACATGGGCTAGTCCACACCAAGTCCAACATGGGCTAGTCCACACTAAGTCCACACCAAGTCCAACATGGGCTAGTCCACACCAAGTCCAACATGGGCTAGTCCACACCAAGTCTAACATGGGCTAGTCCAAACCAAGTCTAACATGGGTTAGTCCACACCAAGTCTAACATGGGCTAGTCCACACCAAGTCCACACCAAGTCCAACATGGGCAAGTCCACACCAAGTTTAACATGGGCTAGTCCACACCAAGTCCAACATGGGCTAGTCCACACCACGTCCACACCAAGTCCAACATGGGCTAGTCCACACCAAGTCTAACATGGGCTAGTCCAAACCAAGTCTAACATGGGTTAGTCCACACCAAGTCTAACATGGGCTAGTCCACACCAAGTCCACACCAAGTCCAACATGGGCAAGTCCACACCAAGTTTAACATGGGCTAGTCCACACCAAGTCCAACATGGGCTAGTCCACACCACGTCCACACCAAGTCTAACATGAGCTAGTCCACACCACGTCCAACATGGGCTAGTCCACACCAAGTCCAACATGGCCTAGTCCACACCAAGTCCAACATGGGCTAGTCCACACCAAGTCCAACATGGGCTAGTCCACACCAAGTCTACACCAAGTCCAACATGGGCTAGTCCACACCAAGTCCAACACGGGCTAGTCCACACCAAGTCCAACATGGGCTAGTCCACACCAAGTCTAACATGGGCTAGTCCACACCAAGTCTAACATGGGCTAGTCCACACCAAGTCTAACATGGGCTAGTCCACACCTAGTCCACACCAAGTCTAACATGGGCTAGTCCAAACCAAGTCTAACATGGGCTAGTCCACACCAAGTCTAACATGGGCTAGTCCACACCGGGTCCAACATGGGCTAGTCCACACCAAGTCCAACATGAGCTAGTCCACACCAAGTCCACACCAAGTCCACACCAAGTCCAACATGGGCTAGTCCACACCAAGTTCAACATGGGCAAGTCCACACCAAGTTTAACATGGGCTAGTCCACACCAAGTTTAACATGGGCTAGTCCACACAAAGTCCACACCAAGTCCAACATGGGCTAGTCCACACCAAGTCCAACATGGGCTAGTCCACACCAAGTTCAACACGGGCTAGTCCACACCAAGTCTAACATGGGCTAGTCCACACCAAGTCTAACATGGGCTAGTCCACACCAAGTCCAACATGGGCTAGTCCACACCAAGTCCAACATGGGCTAGTCCACACCAAGTCCAACATGGGCTAGTCCGCACCAAGTCCAACATGAGCTAGTCCACACCAAGTCCACACCAAGTCCACACCAAGTCCAAAATGGGCTAGTCCACACCAAGTCCAACATGGGCTAGTCCACACCAAGTCTAACATGGGCTAGTCCACACCAAGTCCAACATGGGCAAGTCCACACCAAGTCTAACATGGGTTAGTCCAAACCAAGTCTAACATGGGTTAGTCCACACCAAGTCCAACATGGGCTAGTCCACACTAAGTCCACACCAAGTCCAACATGGGCTAGTCCACACCAAGTCCAACATGGGCTAGTCCACACCAAGTCTAACATGGGTTAGTCCAAACCAAGTCTAACATGGGTTAGTCCACACCAAGTCTAACATGGTCTAGTCCACACCAAGTCCACACCAAGTCCAACATGGGCAAGTCCACACCAAGTCCACAACAAGTCTAACATGGGTTAGTCCACACCAAGTCTAACATGGGCTAGTCCACACCAAGTCCACACCAAGTCCAACATGGGCAAGTCCACACCAAGTTTAACAAGGGCAAGTCCACACCATGTCCACACCAAGTCCAACATGAGCTAGTCCACACCAAGTCCACACCAAGTCCAACATGGGCTAGTCCACACCAAGTCCAACATGGGCTAGTCCACACCAAGTCTAACATGGGCTAGTCCACACCAAGTCCAACATGGGCTAGTCCACACCAAGTCCACACCAAGTCCAACATGGGCAAGTCCACACCAAGTTTAACATGGGCTAGTCCACACCAAGTCCAACATGGGCTAGTCCACACCACGTCCACACCAAGTCCAACATGGGCTAGTCCACACCAAGTCTAACATGGGCTAGTCCAAACCAAGTCTAACATGGGTTAGTCCACACCAAGTCTAACATGGGCTAGTCCACACCAAGTCCACACCAAGTCCAACATGGGCAAGTCCACACCAAGTTTAACAAGGGCAAGTCCACACCATGTCCACACCAAGTCCAACATGAGCTAGTCCACACCAAGTCCACACCAAGTCCAACATGGGCTAGTCCACACCAAGTCCAACATGGGCTAGTCCACACCAAGTCTAACATGGGCTAGTCCACACCAAGTCCAACATGGGCTAGTCCACACTAAGTCCACACCAAGTCCAACATGGGCTAGTCCACACCAAGTCCACAACAAGTCTAACATGGGTTAGTCCACACCAAGTCTAACATGGGCTAGTCCACACCAAGTCCACACCAAGTCCAACATGGGCAAGTCCACACCAAGTTTAACAAGGGCAAGTCCACACCATGTCCACACCAAGTCCAACATGAGCTAGTCCACACCAAGTCCACACCAAGTCCAACATGGGCTAGTCCACACCAAGTCCAACATGGGCTAGTCCACACCAAGTCTAACATGGGCTAGTCCACACCCAAGTCCAACATGGGCTAGTCCACACCAAGTCTAACATGGGCTAGTCCACACCAAGTCTAACATGGGCTAGTCCAAACCAAGTCTAACATGGGTTAGTCCACACCAAGTCTAACATGGGCTAGTCCACACCAAGTCCACACCAAGTCCAACATGGGCAAGTCCACACCAAGTTTAACATGGGCTAGTCCACACCAAGTCCAACATGGGCTAGTCCACACCACGTCCACACCAAGTCCAACATGGGCTAGTCCACACCAAGTCTAACATGGGCTAGTCCAAACCAAGTCTAACATGGGTTAGTCCACACCAAGTCTAACATGGGCTAGTCCACACCAAGTCCACACCAAGTCCAACATGGGCAAGTCCACACCAAGTTTAACAAGGGCAAGTCCACACCATGTCCACACCAAGTCCAACATGAGCTAGTCCACACCAAGTCCACACCAAGTCCAACATGGGCTAGTCCACACCAAGTCCAACATGGGCTAGTCCACACCAAGTCTAACATGGGCTAGTCCACACCAAGTCCAACATGGGCTAGTCCACACTAAGTCCACACCAAGTCCAACATGGGCTAGTCCACACCAAGTCCAACATGGGCTAGTCCACACCAAGTCTAACATGGGCTAGTCCAAACCAAGTCTAACATGGGTTAGTCCACACCAAGTCTAACATGGGCTAGTCCACACCAAGTCCACACCAAGTCCAACATGGGCAAGTCCACACCAAGTTTAACATGGGCTAGTCCACACCAAGTCCAACATGGGCTAGTCCACACCACGTCCACACCAAGTCCAACATGGGCTAGTCCACACCAAGTCTAACATGGGCTAGTCCAAACCAAGTCTAACATGGGTTAGTCCACACCAAGTCTAACATGGGCTAGTCCACACCAAGTCCACACCAAGTCCAACATGGGCAAGTCCACACCAAGTTTAACATGGGCTAGTCCACACCAAGTCCAACATGGGCTAGTCCACACCACGTCCACACCAAGTCTAACATGAGCTAGTCCACACCACGTCCAACATGGGCTAGTCCACACCAAGTCCAACATGGCCTAGTCCACACCAAGTCCAACATGGGCTAGTCCACACCAAGTCCAACATGGGCTAGTCCACACCAAGTCTACACCAAGTCCAACATGGGCTAGTCCACACCAAGTCCAACACGGGCTAGTCCACACCAAGTCCAACATGGGCTAGTCCACACCAAGTCTAACATGGGCTAGTCCACACCAAGTCCAACATGAGCTAGTCCACACCAAGTCCACACCAAGTCCACACCAAGTCCAACATGGGCTAGTCCACACCAAGTTCAACATGGGCTAGTCCACACCAAGTCTACACCAAGTCCAACATGGGCTAGTCCACACCAAGTCCAACACGGGCTAGTCCACACCAAGTCCAACATGGGCTAGTCCACACCAAGTCTAACATGGGCTAGTCCACACCAAGTCCAACATGAGCTAGTCCACACCAAGTCCACACCAAGTCCACACCAAGTCCAACATGGGCTAGTCCACACCAAGTTCAACATGGGCAAGTCCACACCAAGTTTAACATGGGCTAGTCCACACCAAGTTTAACATGGGCTAGTCCACACAAAGTCCACACCAAGTCCAACATGGGCTAGTCCACACCAAGTCCAACATGGGCTAGTCCACACCAAGTTCAACACGGGCTAGTCCACACCAAGTCTAACATGGGCTAGTCCACACCAAGTTTAACATGGACTAGTCCACACCAAGTCCAACATGGGCTAGTCCACACCACGTCCACACCAAGTCTAACATGAGCTAGTCCACACCACGTCCAACATGGGCTAGTCCACACCAAGTCCAACATGGCCTAGTCCACACCAAGTCCAACATGGGCTAGTCCACACCAAGTCCAACATGGGCTAGTCCACACCAAGTCTACACCAAGTCCAACATGGGCTAGTCCACACCAAGTCCAACACGGGCTAGTCCACACCAAGTCCAACATGGGCTAGTCCACACCAAGTCTAACATGGGCTAGTCCACACCAAGTCTAACATGGGCTAGTCCACACCAAGTCTAACATGGGCTAGTCCACACCTAGTCCACACCAAGTCTAACATGGGCTAGTCCAAACCAAGTCTAACATGGGCTAGTCCACACCAAGTCTAACATGGGCTAGTCCACACCGGGTCCAACATGGGCTAGTCCACACCAAGTCCAACATGAGCTAGTCCACACCAAGTCCACACCAAGTCCACACCAAGTCCAACATGGGCTAGTCCACACCAAGTTCAACATGGGCAAGTCCACACCAAGTTTAACATGGGCTAGTCCACACCAAGTTTAACATGGGCTAGTCCACACAAAGTCCACACCAAGTCCAACATGGGCTAGTCCACACCAAGTCCAACATGGGCTAGTCCACACCAAGTTCAACACGGGCTAGTCCACACCAAGTCCAACATGAGCTAGTCCACACCAAGTCCACACCAAGTCCACACCAAGTCCAACATGGGCTAGTCCACACCAAGTTCAACATGGGCAAGTCCACACCAAGTTTAACATGGGCTAGTCCACACCAAGTTTAACATGGGCTAGTCCACACAAAGTCCACACCAAGTCCAACATGGGCTAGTCCACACCAAGTCTAACATGGGCTAGTCCACACCAAGTCCAACATGGGCTAGTCCACACCAAGTCTAACATGGGTTAGTCCAAACCAAGTCTAACATGGGTTAGTCCACACCAAGTCCAACATGGGCTAGTCCACACTAAGTCCACACCAAGTCCAACATGGGCTAGTCCACACCAAGTCCAACATGGGCTAGTCCACACCAAGTCTAACATGGGTTAGTCCAAACCAAGTCTAACATGGGTTAGTCCACACCAAGTCTAACATGGTCTAGTCCACACCAAGTCCACACCAAGTCCAACATGGGCAAGTCCACACCAAGTCCACAACAAGTCTAACATGGGTTAGTCCACACCAAGTCTAACATGGGCTAGTCCACACCAAGTCCACACCAAGTCCAACATGGGCAAGTCCACACCAAGTTTAACAAGGGCAAGTCCACACCATGTCCACACCAAGTCCAACATGAGCTAGTCCACACCAAGTCCACACCAAGTCCAACATGGGCTAGTCCACACCAAGTCCAACATGGGCTAGTCCACACCAAGTCTAACATGGGCTAGTCCACACCAAGTCCAACATGGGCTAGTCCACACCAAGTCTAACATGGGCTAGTCCAAACCAAGTCTAACATGGGTTAGTCCACACCAAGTCTAACATGGGCTAGTCCACACCAAGTCCACACCAAGTCCAACATGGGCAAGTCCACACCAAGTTTAACATGGGCTAGTCCACACCAAGTCCAACATGGGCTAGTCCACACCACGTCCACACCAAGTCCAACATGGGCTAGTCCACACCAAGTCTAACATGGGCTAGTCCAAACCAAGTCTAACATGGGTTAGTCCACACCAAGTCTAACATGGGCTAGTCCACACCAAGTCCACAC
Organism: Oncorhynchus kisutch; assembly: GCF_002021735.2. Taxonomy (NCBI): domain Eukaryota; kingdom Metazoa; phylum Chordata; class Actinopteri; order Salmoniformes; family Salmonidae; genus Oncorhynchus; species Oncorhynchus kisutch. Next base: position 44,406,991 of record NC_034202.2, on the reverse strand, counting down.
CAAGTCCAACATGGGCAAGTCCACACCAAGTTTAACAAGGGCAAGTCCACACCATGTCCACACCAAGTCCAACATGAGCTAGTCCACACCAAGTCCACACCAAGTCCAACATGGGCTAGTCCACACCAAGTCCAACATGGGCTAGTCCACACCAAGTCTAACATGGGCTAGTCCACACCAAGTCCAACATGGGCTAGTCCACACTAAGTCCACACCAAGTCCAACATGGGCTAGTCCACACCAAGTCCAACATGGGCTAGTCCACACCAAGTCTAACATGGGCTAGTCCAAACCAAGTCTAACATGGGTTAGTCCACACCAAGTCTAACATGGGCTAGTCCACACCAAGTCCACACCAAGTCCAACATGGGCAAGTCCACACCAAGTTTAACATGGGCTAGTCCACACCAAGTCCAACATGGGCTAGTCCACACCACGTCCACACCAAGTCCAACATGGGCTAGTCCACACCAAGTCTAACATGGGCTAGTCCAAACCAAGTCTAACATGGGTTAGTCCACACCAAGTCTAACATGGGCTAGTCCACACCAAGTCCACACCAAGTCCAACATGGGCAAGTCCACACCAAGTTTAACATGGGCTAGTCCACACCAAGTCCAACATGGGCTAGTCCACACCACGTCCACACCAAGTCTAACATGAGCTAGTCCACACCACGTCCAACATGGGCTAGTCCACACCAAGTCCAACATGGCCTAGTCCACACCAAGTCCAACATGGGCTAGTCCACACCAAGTCCAACATGGGCTAGTCCACACCAAGTCTACACCAAGTCCAACATGGGCTAGTCCACACCAAGTCCAACACGGGCTAGTCCACACCAAGTCCAACATGGGCTAGTCCACACCAAGTCTAACATGGGCTAGTCCACACCAAGTCCAACATGAGCTAGTCCACACCAAGTCCACACCAAGTCCACACCAAGTCCAACATGGGCTAGTCCACACCAAGTTCAACATGGGCAAGTCCACACCAAGTTTAACATGGGCTAGTCCACACCAAGTTTAACATGGGCTAGTCCACACAAAGTCCACACCAAGTCCAACATGGGCTAGTCCACACCAAGTCCAACATGGGCTAGTCCACACCAAGTTCAACACGGGCTAGTCCACACCAAGTCTAACATGGGCTAGTCCACACCAAGTTTAACATGGACTAGTCCACACCAAGTCCAACATGGGCTAGTCCACACCACGTCCACACCAAGTCTAACATGAGCTAGTCCACACCACGTCCAACATGGGCTAGTCCACACCAAGTCCAACATGGCCTAGTCCACACCAAGTCCAACATGGGCTAGTCCACACCAAGTCCAACATGGGCTAGTCCACACCAAGTCTACACCAAGTCCAACATGGGCTAGTCCACACCAAGTCCAACACGGGCTAGTCCACACCAAGTCCAACATGGGCTAGTCCACACCAAGTCTAACATGGGCTAGTCCACACCAAGTCTAACATGGGCTAGTCCACACCAAGTCTAACATGGGCTAGTCCACACCTAGTCCACACCAAGTCTAACATGGGCTAGTCCAAACCAAGTCTAACATGGGCTAGTCCACACCAAGTCTAACATGGGCTAGTCCACACCGGGTCCAACATGGGCTAGTCCACACCAAGTCCAACATGAGCTAGTCCACACCAAGTCCACACCAAGTCCACACCAAGTCCAACATGGGCTAGTCCACACCAAGTTCAACATGGGCAAGTCCACACCAAGTTTAACATGGGCTAGTCCACACCAAGTTTAACATGGGCTAGTCCACACAAAGTCCACACCAAGTCCAACATGGGCTAGTCCACACCAAGTCCAACATGGGCTAGTCCACACCAAGTTCAACACGGGCTAGTCCACACCAAGTCCAACATGAGCTAGTCCACACCAAGTCCACACCAAGTCCACACCAAGTCCAACATGGGCTAGTCCACACCAAGTTCAACATGGGCAAGTCCACACCAAGTTTAACATGGGCTAGTCCACACCAAGTTTAACATGGGCTAGTCCACACAAAGTCCACACCAAGTCCAACATGGGCTAGTCCACACCAAGTCCAACATGGGCTAGTCCACACCAAGTTCAACACGGGCTAGTCCACACCAAGTCTAACATGGGCTAGTCCACACCAAGTCTAACATGGGCTAGTCCACACCAAGTCTAACATGGGCTAGTCCACACCTAGTCCACACCAAGTCTAACATGGGCTAGTCCAAACCAAGTCTAACATGGGCTAGTCCACACCAAGTCTAACATGGGCTAGTCCACACCGGGTCCAACATGGGCTAGTCCACACCAAGTCCAACATGAGCTAGTCCACACCAAGTCCACACCAAGTCCACACCAAGTCCAACATGGGCTAGTCCACACCAAGTTCAACATAGGCTAGTCCACACCAAGTCTAACATGGGCTAGTCCAAACCAAGTCCAACATGAGCTAGTCCACACCAAGTCCACACCAAGTCCAACATGGGCTAGTCCACACCAAGTCCAACATGGGCTAGTCCACACCAAGTCTAACATGGGCTAGTCCACACCAAGTCCAACATGGGCTAGTCCACACTAAGTCCACACCAAGTCCAACATGGGCTAGTCCACACCAAGTCCAACATGGGCTAGTCCACACCAAGTCCAACATGGGTTAGTCCACACCAAGTCTAACATGGGCTAGTCCACACCAAGTCCACACCAAGTCCAACATGGGCAAGTCCACACCAAGTTTAACATGGGCTAGTCCACACCAAGTCCACACCAAGTTTAACATGGGCTAGTCCACACCAAGTCCACACCAAGTCCAACATGAGCTAGTCCACACCAAGTCCACACCAAGTCCAACATGGGCTAGTCCACACCAAGTCCAACATGGGCTAGTCCACACCAAGTCTAACATGGGCTAGTCCACACCAAGTCCAACATGGGCTAGTCCACACTAAGTCCACACCAAGTCCAACATGGGCTAGTCCACACCAAGTCCAACATGGGCTAGTCCACACCAAGTCTAACATGGGCTAGTCCAAACCAAGTCTAACATGGGTTAGTCCACACCAAGTCTAACATGGGCTAGTCCACACCTAGTCCACACCAAGTCTAACATGGGCTAGTCCAAACCAAGTCTAACATGGGCTAGTCCACACCAAGTCTAACATGGGCTAGTCCACACCGGGTCCAACATGGGCTAGTCCACACCAAGTCCAACATGAGCTAGTCCACACCAAGTCCACACCAAGTCCACACCAAGTCCAACATGGGCTAGTCCACACCAAGTCCAACATGGGCTAGTCCACACCAAGTTTAACATGGGCTAGTCCACACCAAGTCCACACCAAGTCCAACATGGGCAAGTCCACACCAAGTTTAACATGGGCTAGTCCACACCAAGTCCAACATGGGCAAGTCCACACCAAGTTTAACATGGGCTAGTCCACACCAAGTCCAACATGGGCTAGTCCACACCACGTCCACACCAAGTCTAATATGAGCTAGTCCACAACACGTCCAACATGGGCAAGTCCACACCAAGTTTAACATGGGCTAGTCCACACCAAGTCTAACATGGGCTAGTCCACACCAAGTCTAACATGGGCTAGTCCACACCAAGTCTAACATGGGCTAGTCCACACCAAGTCCCACATGGGCTAGTCCAAACCAAGTCTAACATGGGCTAGTCCACACCAAGTCCAACATGGGCAAGTCCACACCAAGTTTAACATGGGCTAGTCCACACCAAGTCCACACCAAGTCTAACATGGGTTAGTCCACACCAAGTCTAACATGGGCTAGTCCACACCAAGTCCACACCAAGTCCAACATGGGCAAGTCCACACCAAGTTTAACATGGGCTAGTCCACACCAAGTCCACACCAAGTCCAACATGAGCTAGTCCACACCAAGTCCACACCAAGTCCAACATGGGCTAGTCCACACCAAGTCCAACATGGGCTAGTCCACACCAAGTCTAACATGGGCTAGTCCACACCAAGTCCAACATGGGCTAGTCCACACTAAGTCCACACCAAGTCCAACATGGGCTAGTCCACACCAAGTCCAACATGGGCTAGTCCACACCAAGTCTAACATGGGCTAGTCCAAACCAAGTCTAACATGGGTTAGTCCACACCAAGTCTAACATGGGCTAGTCCACACCAAGTCCACACCAAGTCCAACATGGGCAAGTCCACACCAAGTTTAACATGGGCTAGTCCACACCAAGTCCACACCAAGTCCAACATGAGCTAGTCCACACCAAGTCCACACCAAGTCCAACATGGGCAAGTCCACACCAAGTTTAACATGGGCTAGTCCACACCAAGTCCACACCAAGTCCAACATGAGCTAGTCCACACCAAGTCCACACCAAGTCCAACATGGGCTAGTCCACACCAAGTCCAACATGGGCTAGTCCACACCAAGTCTAACATGGGCTAGTCCACACCAAGTCCAACATGGGCTAGTCCACACTAAGTCCACACCAAGTCCAACATGGGCTAGTCCACACCAAGTCCAACATGGGTTAGTCCACACCAAGTCTAACATGGGCTAGTCCACACCAAGTCCACACCAAGTCCAACATGGGCAAGTCCACACCAAGTTTAACATGGGCTAGTCCACACCAAGTCCACACCAAGTTTAACATGGGCTAGTCCACACCAAGTCCACACCAAGTCCAACATGAGCTAGTCCACACCAAGTCCACACCAAGTCCAACATGGGCTAGTCCACACCAAGTCCAACATGGGCTAGTCCACACCAAGTCTAACATGGGCTAGTCCACACCAAGTCCAACATGGGCTAGTCCACACTAAGTCCACACCAAGTCCAACATGGGCTAGTCCACACCAAGTCCAACATGGGCTAGTCCACACCAAGTCTAACATGGGCTAGTCCAAACCAAGTCTAACATGGGTTAGTCCACACCAAGTCTAACATGGGCTAGTCCACACCTAGTCCACACCAAGTCTAACATGGGCTAGTCCAAACCAAGTCTAACATGGGCTAGTCCACACCAAGTCTAACATGGGCTAGTCCACACCGGGTCCAACATGGGCTAGTCCACACCAAGTCCAACATGAGCTAGTCCACACCAAGTCCACACCAAGTCCACACCAAGTCCAACATGGGCTAGTCCACACCAAGTCCAACATGGGCTAGTCCACACCAAGTTTAACATGGGCTAGTCCACACCAAGTCCACACCAAGTCCAACATGGGCAAGTCCACACCAAGTTTAACATGGGCTAGTCCACACCAAGTCCAACATGGGCAAGTCCACACCAAGTTTAACATGGGCTAGTCCACACCAAGTCCAACATGGGCTAGTCCACACCACGTCTAACATGGGCTAGTCCACACTAAGTCCACACCAAGTCCAACATGGGCTAGTCCATACCAAGTCCAACATGGGCTAGTCCACACCAAGTCTAACATGGGCTAGTCCACACCAAGTCCAACATGGGCTAGTCCACACTAAGTCCACACCAAGTCCAACATGGGCTAGTCCATACCAAGTCCAACATGGGCTAGTCCACACCAAGTCCAACATGGGCTAGTCCACACCAAGTCCAACATGGGCTAGTCCACACCAAGTCCAACATGGGTTAGTCCACACCAAGTCTAACATGGGCTAGTCCACACCAAGTCCACACCAAGTCCAACATGGGCAAGTCCACACCAAGTTTAACATGGGCTAGTCCACACCAAGTCCACACCAAGTTTAACATGGGCTAGTCCACACCAAGTCCACACCAAGTCCAACATGAGCTAGTCCACACCAAGTCCACACCAAGTCCAACATGGGCTAGTCCACACCAAGTCCAACATGGGCTAGTCCACACCAAGTCTAACATGGGCTAGTCCACACCAAGTCCAACATGGGCTAGTCCACACTAAGTCCACACCAAGTCCAACATGGGCTAGTCCACACCAAGTCCAACATGGGCTAGTCCACACCAAGTCTAACATGGGCTAGTCCAAACCAAGTCTAACATGGGTTAGTCCACACCAAGTCTAACATGGGCTAGTCCACACCTAGTCCACACCAAGTCTAACATGGGCTAGTCCAAACCAAGTCTAACATGGGCTAGTCCACACCAAGTCTAACATGGGCTAGTCCACACCGGGTCCAACATGGGCTAGTCCACACCAAGTCCAACATGAGCTAGTCCACACCAAGTCCACACCAAGTCCACACCAAGTCCAACATGGGCTAGTCCACACCAAGTCCAACATGGGCTAGTCCACACCAAGTTTAACATGGGCTAGTCCACACCAAGTCCACACCAAGTCCAACATGGGCAAGTCCACACCAAGTTTAACATGGGCTAGTCCACACCAAGTCCAACATGGGCAAGTCCACACCAAGTTTAACATGGGCTAGTCCACACCAAGTCCAACATGGGCTAGTCCACACCACGTCCACACCAAGTCTAATATGAGCTAGTCCACAACACGTCCAACATGGGCTAGTCCACACCAAGTCCAACATGGGCTAGTCCACACCAAGTCCAACATGGGCTAGTCCACACCAAGTCCAACATGGGTTAGTCCACACCAAGTCTAACATGGGCTAGTCCACACCAAGTCCACACCAAGTCCAACATGGGCTAGTCCACACCAAGTCCAACATGGGCTAGTCCACACCAAGTCTAACATGGGCTAGTCCACACCAAGTCCAACATGGGCTAGTCCACACTAAGTCCACACCAAGTCCAACATGGGCTAGTCCACACCAAGTCCAACATGGGCTAGTCCACACCAAGTCTAACATGGGCTAGTCCAAACCAAGTCTAACATGGGTTAGTCCACACCAAGTCTAACATGGGCTAGTCCACACCAAGTCCACACCAAGTCCAACATGGGCAAGTCCACACCAAGTTTAACATGGGCTAGTCCACACCAAGTCCACACCAAGTCCAACATGAGCTAGTCCACACCAAGTCCACACCAAGTCCAACATGGGCAAGTCCACACCAAGTTTAACATGGGCTAGTCCACACCAAGTCCACACCAAGTCCAACATGAGCTAGTCCACACCAAGTCCACACCAAGTCCAACATGGGCTAGTCCACACCAAGTCCAACATGGGCTAGTCCACACCAAGTCTAACATGGGCTAGTCCACACCAAGTCCAACATGGGCTAGTCCACACTAAGTCCACACCAAGTCCAACATGGGCTAGTCCACACCAAGTCCAACATGGGTTAGTCCACACCAAGTCTAACATGGGCTAGTCCACACCAAGTCCACACCAAGTCCAACATGGGCAAGTCCACACCAAGTTTAACATGGGCTAGTCCACACCAAGTCCACACCAAGTTTAACATGGGCTAGTCCACACCAAGTCCACACCAAGTCCAACATGAGCTAGTCCACACCAAGTCCACACCAAGTCCAACATGGGCTAGTCCACACCAAGTCCAACATGGGCTAGTCCACACCAAGTCTAACATGGGCTAGTCCACACCAAGTCCAACATGGGCTAGTCCACACTAAGTCCACACCAAGTCCAACATGGGCTAGTCCACACCAAGTCCAACATGGGCTAGTCCACACCAAGTCTAACATGGGCTAGTCCAAACCAAGTCTAACATGGGTTAGTCCACACCAAGTCTAACATGGGCTAGTCCACACCTAGTCCACACCAAGTCTAACATGGGCTAGTCCAAACCAAGTCTAACATGGGCTAGTCCACACCAAGTCTAACATGGGCTAGTCCACACCGGGTCCAACATGGGCTAGTCCACACCAAGTCCAACATGAGCTAGTCCACACCAAGTCCACACCAAGTCCACACCAAGTCCAACATGGGCTAGTCCACACCAAGTTTAACATGGGCTAGTCCACACCAAGTCCACACCAAGTCCAACATGGGCAAGTCCACACCAAGTTTAACATGGGCTAGTCCACACCAAGTCCAACATGGGCAAGTCCACACCAAGTTTAACATGGGCTAGTCCACACCAAGTCCAACATGGGCTAGTCCACACCACGTCTAACATGGGCTAGTCCACACTAAGTCCACACCAAGTCCAACATGGGCTGGTCCATACCAAGTCCAACATGGGCTAGTCCACACCAAGTCTAACATGGGCTAGTCCACACCAAGTCCAACATGGGCTAGTCCACACTAAGTCCACACCAAGTCCAACATGGGCTAGTCCATACCAAGTCCAACATGGGCTAGTCCACACCAAGTATAACATGGGTTAGTCCAAACCAAGTCTAACATGGGCTAGTCCACACCAAGTCCAACATGGGCTAGTCCACACCAAGTCTAACATGGGCTAGTCCACACCAAGTCCAACATGGGCTAGTCCACACTAAGTCCACACCAAGTCCAACATGGGCTAGTCCATACCAAGTCCAACATGGGCTAGTCCACACCAAGTCTAACATGGGCTAGTCCAAACCAAGTCTAACATGGGTTAGTCCACACCAAGTCTAACATGGGCTAGTCCACACCTAGTCCACACCAAGTCTAACATGGGCTAGTCCAAACCAAGTCTAACATGGGCTAGTCCACACAAAGTCTAACATGGGCTAGTCCACACCGGGTCCAACATGGGCTAGTCCACACCAAGTCCAACATGAGCTAGTCCACACCAAGTCCACACCAAGTCCACACCAAGTCCAACATGGGCTAGTCCACACCAAGTCCAACATGGGCTAGTCCACACCAAGTTTAACATGGGCTAGTCCACACCAAGTCCACACCAAGTCCAACATGGGCAAGTCCACACCAAGTTTAACATGGGCTAGTCCACACCAAGTCCAACATGGGCAAGTCCACACCAAGTTTAACATGGGCTAGTCCACACCAAGTCCAACATGGGCTAGTCCACACCACGTCCACACCAAGTCTAATATGAGCTAGTCCACAACACGTCCAACATGGGCAAGTCCACACCAAGTTTAACATGGGCTAGTCCACACCAAGTCTAACATGGGCTAGTCCACACCAAGTCTAACATGGGCTAGTCCACACCAAGTCTAACATGGGCTAGTCCACACCAAGTCCCACATGGGCTAGTCCAAACCAAGTCTAACATGGGCTAGTCCACAACACGTCCAACATGGGCAAGTCCACACCAAGTTTAACATGGGCTAGTCCACACCAAGTCTAACATGGGCTAGTCCACACCAAGTCTAACATGGGCTAGTCCACACCAAGTCTAACATGGGCTAGTCCACACCAAGTCCCACATGGGCTAGTCCAAACCAAGTCTAACATGGGCTAGTCCACACCAAGTCCAACATGGGCAAGTCCACACCAAGTTTAACATGGGCTAGTCCACACCAAGTCCACACCAAGTCTAACATGGGTTAGTCCACACCAAGTCTAACATGGGCTAGTCCACACCAAGTCCACACCAAGTCCAACATGGGCAAGTCCACACCAAGTTTAACATGGGCTAGTCCACACCAAGTCCACACCAAGTCCAACATGAGCTAGTCCACACCAAGTCCACACCAAGTCCAACATGGGCTAGTCCACACCAAGTCCAACATGGGCTAGTCCACACCAAGTCTAACATGGGCTAGTCCACACCAAGTCCAACATGGGCTAGTCCACACTAAGTCCACACCAAGTCCAACATGGGCTAGTCCACACCAAGTCCAACATGGGCTAGTCCACACCAAGTCTAACATGGGCTAGTCCAAACCAAGTCTAACATGGGTTAGTCCACACCAAGTCTAACATGGGCTAGTCCACACCAAGTCCACACCAAGTCCAACATGGGCAAGTCCACACCAAGTTTAACATGGGCTAGTCCACACCAAGTCCACACCAAGTCCAACATGAGCTAGTCCACACCAAGTCCACACCAAGTCCAACATGGGCAAGTCCACACCAAGTTTAACATGGGCTAGTCCACACCAAGTCCACACCAAGTCCAACATGAGCTAGTCCACACCAAGTCCACACCAAGTCCAACATGGGCTAGTCCACACCAAGTCCAACATGGGCTAGTCCACACCAAGTCTAACATGGGCTAGTCCACACCAAGTCCAACATGGGCTAGTCCACACTAAGTCCACACCAAGTCCAACATGGGCTAGTCCACACCAAGTCCAACATGGGTTAGTCCACACCAAGTCTAACATGGGCTAGTCCACACCAAGTCCACACCAAGTCCAACATGGGCAAGTCCACACCAAGTTTAACATGGGCTAGTCCACACCAAGTCCACACCAAGTTTAACATGGGCTAGTCCACACCAAGTCCACACCAAGTCCAACATGAGCTAGTCCACACCAAGTCCACACCAAGTCCAACATGGGCTAGTCCACACCAAGTCCAACATGGGCTAGTCCACACCAAGTCTAACATGGGCTAGTCCACACCAAGTCCAACATGGGCTAGTCCACACTAAGTCCACACCAAGTCCAACATGGGCTAGTCCACACCAAGTCCAACATGGGCTAGTCCACACCAAGTCTAACATGGGCTAGTCCAAACCAAGTCTAACATGGGTTAGTCCACACCAAGTCTAACATGGGCTAGTCCACACCTAGTCCACACCAAGTCTAACATGGGCTAGTCCAAACCAAGTCTAACATGGGCTAGTCCACACCAAGTCTAACATGGGCTAGTCCACACCGGGTCCAACATGGGCTAGTCCACACCAAGTCCAACATGAGCTAGTCCACACCAAGTCCACACCAAGTCCACACCAAGTCCAACATGGGCTAGTCCACACCAAGTCCAACATGGGCTAGTCCACACCAAGTTTAACATGGGCTAGTCCACACCAAGTCCACACCAAGTCCAACATGGGCAAGTCCACACCAAGTTTAACATGGGCTAGTCCACACCAAGTCCAACATGGGCAAGTCCACACCAAGTTTAACATGGGCTAGTCCACACCAAGTCCAACATGGGCTAGTCCACACCACGTCTAACATGGGCTAGTCCACACTAAGTCCACACCAAGTCCAACATGGGCTAGTCCATACCAAGTCCAACATGGGCTAGTCCACACCAAGTCTAACATGGGCTAGTCCACACCAAGTCCAACATGGGCTAGTCCACACTAAGTCCACACCAAGTCCAACATGGGCTAGTCCATACCAAGTCCAACATGGGCTAGTCCACACCAAGTCCAACATGGGCTAGTCCACACCAAGTCCAACATGGGCTAGTCCACACCAAGTCCAACATGGGTTAGTCCACACCAAGTCTAACATGGGCTAGTCCACACCAAGTCCACACCAAGTCCAACATGGGCAAGTCCACACCAAGTTTAACATGGGCTAGTCCACACCAAGTCCACACCAAGTTTAACATGGGCTAGTCCACACCAAGTCCACACCAAGTCCAACATGAGCTAGTCCACACCAAGTCCACACCAAGTCCAACATGGGCTAGTCCACACCAAGTCCAACATGGGCTAGTCCACACCAAGTCTAACATGGGCTAGTCCACACCAAGCCCAACATGGGCTAGTCCACACTAAGTCCACACCAAGTCCAACATGGGCTAGTCCACACCAAGTCCAACATGGGCTAGTCCACACCAAGTCTAACATGGGCTAGTCCAAACCAAGTCTAACATGGGTTAGTCCACACCAAGTCTAACATGGGCTAGTCCACACCTAGTCCACACCAAGTCTAACATGGGCTAGTCCAAACCAAGTCTAACATGGGCTAGTCCACACCAAGTCTAACATGGGCTAGTCCACACCGGGTCCAACATGGGCTAGTCCACACCAAGTCCAACATGAGCTAGTCCACACCAAGTCCACACCAAGTCCACACCAAGTCCAACATGGGCTAGTCCACACCAAGTCCAACATGGGCTAGTCCACACCAAGTTTAACATGGGCTAGTCCACACCAAGTCCACACCAAGTCCAACATGGGCAAGTCCACACCAAGTTTAACATGGGCTAGTCCACACCAAGTCCAACATGGGCAAGTCCACACCAAGTTTAACATGGGCTAGTCCACACCAAGTCCAACATGGGCTAGTCCACACCACGTCCACACCAAGTCTAATATGAGCTAGTCCACAACACGTCCAACATGGGCTAGTCCACACCAAGTCCAACATGGGCTAGTCCACACCAAGTCCAACATGGGCTAGTCCACACCAAGTCCAACATGGGTTAGTCCACACCAAGTCTAACATGGGCTAGTCCACACCAAGTCCACACCAAGTCCAACATGGGCTAGTCCACACCAAGTCCAACATGGGCTAGTCCACACCAAGTCTAACATGGGCTAGTCCACACCAAGTCCAACATGGGCTAGTCCACACTAAGTCCACACCAAGTCCAACATGGGCTAGTCCACACCAAGTCCAACATGGGCTAGTCCACACCAAGTCTAACATGGGCTAGTCCAAACCAAGTCTAACATGGGTTAGTCCACACCAAGTCTAACATGGGCTAGTCCACACCAAGTCCACACCAAGTCCAACATGGGCAAGTCCACACCAAGTTTAACATGGGCTAGTCCACACCAAGTCCACACCAAGTCCAACATGAGCTAGTCCACACCAAGTCCACACCAAGTCCAACATGGGCAAGTCCACACCAAGTTTAACATGGGCTAGTCCACACCAAGTCCACACCAAGTCCAACATGAGCTAGTCCACACCAAGTCCACACCAAGTCCAACATGGGCTAGTCCACACCAAGTCCAACATGGGCTAGTCCACACCAAGTCTAACATGGGCTAGTCCACACCAAGTCCAACATGGGCTAGTCCACACTAAGTCCACACCAAGTCCAACATGGGCTAGTCCACACCAAGTCCAACATGGGTTAGTCCACACCAAGTCTAACATGGGCTAGTCCACACCAAGTCCACACCAAGTCCAACATGGGCAAGTCCACACCAAGTTTAACATGGGCTAGTCCACACCAAGTCCACACCAAGTTTAACATGGGCTAGTCCACACCAAGTCCACACCAAGTCCAACATGAGCTAGTCCACACCAAGTCCACACCAAGTCCAACATGGGCTAGTCCACACCAAGTCCAACATGGGCTAGTCCACACCAAGTCTAACATGGGCTAGTCCACACCAAGTCCAACATGGGCTAGTCCACACTAAGTCCACACCAAGTCCAACATGGGCTAGTCCACACCAAGTCCAACATGGGCTAGTCCACACCAAGTCTAACATGGGCTAGTCCAAACCAAGTCTAACATGGGTTAGTCCACACCAAGTCTAACATGGGCTAGTCCACACCTAGTCCACACCAAGTCTAACATGGGCTAGTCCAAACCAAGTCTAACATGGGCTAGTCCACACCAAGTCTAACATGGGCTAGTCCACACCGGGTCCAACATGGGCTAGTCCACACCAAGTCCAACATGAGCTAGTCCACACCAAGTCCACACCAAGTCCACACCAAGTCCAACATGGGCTAGTCCACACCAAGTTTAACATGGGCTAGTCCACACCAAGTCCACACCAAGTCCAACATGGGCAAGTCCACACCAAGTTTAACATGGGCTAGTCCACACCAAGTCCAACATGGGCAAGTCCACACCAAGTTTAACATGGGCTAGTCCACACCAAGTCCAACATGGGCTAGTCCACACCACGTCTAACATGGGCTAGTCCACACTAAGTCCACACCAAGTCCAACATGGGCTAGTCCATACCAAGTCCAACATGGGCTAGTCCACACCAAGTCTAACATGGGCTAGTCCACACCAAGTCCAACATGGGCTAGTCCACACTAAGTCCACACCAAGTCCAACATGGGCTAGTCCATACCAAGTCCAACATGGGCTAGTCCACACCAAGTATAACATGGGTTAGTCCAAACCAAGTCTAACATGGGCTAGTCCACACCAAGTCCAACATGGGCTAGTCCACACCAAGTCTAACATGGGCTAGTCCACACCAAGTCCAACATGGGCTAGTCCACACTAAGTCCACACCAAGTCCAACATGGGCTAGTCCATACCAAGTCCAACATGGGCTAGTCCACACCAAGTCTAACATGGGCTAGTCCAAACCAAGTCTAACATGGGTTAGTCCACACCAAGTCTAACATGGGCTAGTCCACACCTAGTCCACACCAAGTCTAACATGGGCTAGTCCAAACCAAGTCTAACATGGGCTAGTCCACACAAAGTCTAACATGGGCTAGTCCACACCGGGTCCAACATGGTCTAGTCCACACCAAGTCCAACATGAGCTAGTCCACACCAAGTCCACACCAAGTCCACACCAAGTCCAACATGGGCTAGTCCACACCAAGTCCAACATGGGCTAGTCCACACCAAGTTTAACATGGGCTAGTCCACACCAAGTCCAACATGGGCAAGTCCACACCAAGTTTAACATGGGCTAGTCCACACCAAGTCCAACATGGGCAAGTCCACACCAAGTTTAACATGGGCTAGTCCACACCAAGTCCAACATGGGCTAGTCCACACCACGTCCACACCAAGTCTAATATGAGCTAGTCCACAACACGTCCAACATGGGCAAGTCCACACCAAGTTTAACATGGGCTAGTCCACACCAAGTCTAACATGGGCTAGTCCACACCAAGTCTAACATGGGCTAGTCCACACCAAGTCTAACATGGGCTAGTCCACACCAAGTCCCACATGGGCTAGTCCAAACCAAGTCTAACATGGGCTAGTCCACACCAAGTCCAACATGGGCAAGTCCACACCAAGTTTAACATGGGCTAGTCCACACCAAGTCCACACCAAGTCTAACATGGGTTAGTCCACACCAAGTCTAACATGGGCTAGTCCACACCAAGTCCACACCAAGTCCAACATGGGCAAGTCCACACCAAGTTTAACATGGGCTAGTCCACACCAAGTCCACACCAAGTCCAACATGAGCTAGTCCACACCAAGTCCACACCAAGTCCAACATGGGCTAGTCCACACCAAGTCCAACATGGGCTAGTCCACACCAAGTCTAACATGGGCTAGTCCACACCAAGTCCAACATGGGCTAGTCCACACTAAGTCCACACCAAGTCCAACATGGGCTAGTCCACACCAAGTCCAACATGGGCTAGTCCACACCAAGTCTAACATGGGCTAGTCCAAACCAAGTCTAACATGGGTTAGTCCACACCAAGTCTAACATGGGCTAGTCCACACCAAGTCCACACCAAGTCCAACATGGGCAAGTCCACACCAAGTTTAACATGGGCTAGTCCACACCAAGTCCACACCAAGTCCAACATGAGCTAGTCCACACCAAGTCCACACCAAGTCCAACATGGGCTAGTCCACACCAAGTCCAACATGGGCTAGTCCACACCAAGTCTAACATGGGCTAGTCCACACCAAGTCCAACATGGGCTAGTCCACACTAAGTCCACACCAAGTCCAACATGGGCTAGTCCACACCAAGTCCAACATGGGTTAGTCCACACCAAGTCTAACATGGGCTAGTCCACACCAAGTCCACACCAAGTCCAACATGGGCAAGTCCACACCAAGTTTAACATGGGCTAGTCCACACCAAGTCCACACCAAGTTTAACATGGGCTAGTCCACACCAAGTCCACACCAAGTCCAACATGAGCTAGTCCACACCAAGTCCACACCAAGTCCAACATGGGCTAGTCCACACCAAGTCCAACATGGGCTAGTCCACACCAAGTCTAACATGGGCTAGTCCACACCAAGTCCAACATGGGCTAGTCCACACTAAGTCCACACCAAGTCCAACATGGGCTAGTCCACACCAAGTCCAACATGGGCTAGTCCACACCAAGTTTAACATGGGCTAGTCCACACCAAGTCCACACCAAGTCCAACATGGGCAAGTCCACACCAAGTTTAACATGGGCTAGTCCACACCAAGTCCAACATGGGCAAGTCCACACCAAGTTTAACATGGGCTAGTCCACACCAAGTCCAACATGGGCTAGTCCACACCACGTCCACACCAAGTCTAATATGAGCTAGTCCACAACACGTCCAACATGGGCAAGTCCACACCAAGTTTAACATGGGCTAGTCCACACCAAGTCTAACATGGGCTAGTCCACACCAAGTCTAACATGGGCTAGTCCACACCAAGTCTAACATGGGCTAGTCCACACCAAGTCCCACATGGGCTAGTCCAAACCAAGTCTAACATGGGCTAGTCCACACCAAGTCCAACATGGGCTAGTCCACACCAAGTCCACACCAAGTCCAACATGGGCTAGTCCACACCAAGTCCAACATGGGCTAGTCCACACCAAGTTTAACATGGGCTAGTCCACACCAAGTCCACACCAAGTCCAACATGGGCAAGTCCACACCAAGTTTAACATGGGCTAGTCCACACCAAGTCCAACATGGGCAAGTCCACACCAAGTTTAACATGGGCTAGTCCACACCAAGTCCAACATGGGCTAGTCCACACCACGTCCACACCAAGTCTAATATGAGCTAGTCCACAACACGTCCAACATGGGCAAGTCCACACCAAGTTTAACATGGGCTAGTCCACACCAAGTCTAACATGGGCTAGTCCACACCAAGTCTAACATGGGCTAGTCCACACCAAGTCTAACATGGGCTAGTCCACACCAAGTCCCACATGGGCTAGTCCAAACCAAGTCTAACATGGGCTAGTCCAAACCAAGTCTAACATGGGCTAGTCCACACCAAGTCCCACATGGGCTAGTCCAAACCAAGTCTAACATGGGCTAGTCCACACTAAGTCCACACCAAGTCCAACATGGGCTAGTCCATACCAAGTCCAACATGGGCTAGTCCACACCAAGTCTAACATGGGCTAGTCCACACCAAGTCCAACATGGGCTAGTCCACACTAAGTCCACACCAAGTCCAACATGGGCTAGTCCATACCAAGTCCAACATGGGCTAGTCCACACCAAGTCTAACATGGGTTAGTCCAAACCAAGTCTAACATGGGTTAGTCCACACCAAGTCTAACATGGGCTAGTCCACACCAAGTCCACACCAAGTCCAACATGGGCAAGTCCACACCAAGTTTAACATGGGCTAGTCCACACCAAGTCCACACCAAGTCTAACATGGGTTAGTCCACACCAAGTCTAACATGGGCTAGTCCACACCAAGTCCACACCAAGTCCAACATGGGCAAGTCCACACCAAGTTTAACATGGGCTAGTCCACACCAAGTCCACACCAAGTCCAACATGAGCTAGTCCACACCAAGTCCACACCAAGTCCAACATGAGCTAGTCCACACCAAGTCCACACCAAGTCCAACATGGGCTAGTCCACACCAAGTCCAACATGGGCTAGTCCACACCAAGTCTAACATGGGCTAGTCCACACCAAGTCCAACATGGGCTAGTCCACACCACGTCCACACCAAGTCTAACATGAGCTAGTCCACACCACGTCCAACATGGGCTAGTCCACACCAAGTCCAACATGGCCTAGTCCACACCAAGTCCAACATGGGCTAGTCCACACCAAGTCCAACATGGGCTATTCCACACCAAGTCTACACCAAGTCCAACATGGGCTAGTCCACACCAAGTCCAACACGGGCTAGTCCACACCAAGTCCAACATGGGCTAGTCCACACCAAGTCTAACATGGGCTAGTCCACACCAAGTCTAACATGGGCTAGTCCACACCAAGTCCACACCAAGTCCAACATGGGCAAGTCCACACCAAGTTTAACATGGGCTAGTCCACACCAAGTCCACACCAAGTCTAACATGGGTTAGTCCACACCAAGTCTAACATGGGCTAGTCCACACCAAGTCCACACCAAGTCCAACATGGGCAAGTCCACACCAAGTTTAACATGGGCTAGTCCACACCAAGTCCACACCAAGTCCAACATGAGCTAGTCCACACCAAGTCCACACCAAGTCCAACATGAGCTAGTCCACACCAAGTCCACACCAAGTCCAACATGGGCTAGTCCACACCAAGTCCAACATGGGCTAGTCCACACCAAGTCTAACATGGGCTAGTCCACACCAAGTCCAACATGGGCTAGTCCACACCACGTCCACACCAAGTCTAACATGAGCTAGTCCACACCACGTCCAACATGGGCTAGTCCACACCAAGTCCAACATGGCCTAGTCCACACCAAGTCCAACATGGGCTAGTCCACACCAAGTCCAACATGGGCTAGTCCACACCAAGTATAACATGGGTTAGTCCAAACCAAGTCCAACATGGGCTAGTCCACACCAAGTCCAACATGGGTTAGTCCACACCAAGTCTAACATGGGCTAGTCCACACCAAGTCCACACCAAGTCCAACATGGGCAAGTCCACACCAAGTTTAACATGGGCTAGTCCACACCAAGTCCACACCAAGTTTAACATGGGCTAGTCCACACCAAGTCCACACCAAGTCCAACATGAGCTAGTCCACACCAAGTCCACACCAAGTCCAACATGGGCTAGTCCACACCAAGTCCAACATGGGCTAGTCCACACCAAGTCTAACATGGGCTAGTCCACACCAAGTCCAACATGGGCTAGTCCACACTAAGTCCACACCAAGTCCAACATGGGCTAGTCCACACCAAGTCCAACATGGGCTAGTCCACACCAAGTCTAACATGGGCTAGTCCAAACCAAGTCTAACATGGGCTAGTCCACACCAAGTCTAACATGGGCTAGTCCACACCAAGTCCAACATGGGCAAGTCCACACCAAGTTTAACATGGGCTAGTCCACACCAAGTCCAACATGGGCTAGTCCACACCACGTCCACACCAAGTCTAATATGAGCTAGTCCACAACACGTCCAACATGGGCAAGTCCACACCAAGTTTAACATGGGCTAGTCCACACCAAGTCTAACATGGGCTAGTCCACACCAAGTCTAACATGGGCTAGTCCACACCAAGTCTAACATGGGCTAGTCCACACCAAGTCCCACATGGGCTAGTCCAAACCAAGTCTAACATGGGCTAGTCCACACCAAGTCCAACATGGGCTAGTCCACACCAAGTCCACACCAAGTCCAACATGGGCTAGTCCACACCAAGTCCAACATGGGCTAGTCCACACCAAGTTTAACATGGGCTAGTCCACACCAAGTCCACACCAAGTCCAACATGGGCAAGTCCACACCAAGTTTAACATGGGCTAGTCCACACCAAGTCCAACATGGGCAAGTCCACACCAAGTTTAACATGGGCTAGTCCACACCAAGTCCAACATGGGCTAGTCCACACCACGTCCACACCAAGTCTAATATGAGCTAGTCCACAACACGTCCAACATGGGCAAGTCCACACCAAGTTTAACATGGGCTAGTCCACACCAAGTCTAACATGGGCTAGTCCACACCAAGTCTAACATGGGCTAGTCCACACCAAGTCTAACATGGGCTAGTCCACACCAAGTCCCACATGGGCTAGTCCAAACCAAGTCTAACATGGGCTAGTCCAAACCAAGTCTAACATGGGCTAGTCCACACCAAGTCCCACATGGGCTAGTCCAAACCAAGTCTAACATGGGCTAGTCCACACTAAGTCCACACCAAGTCCAACATGGGCTAGTCCATACCAAGTCCAACATGGGCTAGTCCACACCAAGTCTAACATGGGCTAGTCCACACCAAGTCCAACATGGGCTAGTCCACACTAAGTCCACACCAAGTCCAACATGGGCTAGTCCATACCAAGTCCAACATGGGCTAGTCCACACCAAGTCTAACATGGGTTAGTCCAAACCAAGTCTAACATGGGTTAGTCCACACCAAGTCTAACATGGGCTAGTCCACACCAAGTCTAACATGGGCTAGTCCACACCAAGTCCAACATGGGCTAGTCCACACTAAGTCCACACCAAGTCCAACATGGGCTAGTCCATACCAAGTCCAACATGGGCTAGTCCACACCAAGTCTAACATGGGTTAGTCCAAACCAAGTCTAACATGGGTTAGTCCACACCAAGTCTAACATGGGCTAGTCCACACCAAGTCCACACCAAGTCCAACATGGGCAAGTCCACACCAAGTTTAACATGGGCTAGTCCACACCAAGTCCACACCAAGTCTAACATGGGTTAGTCCACACCAAGTCTAACATGGGCTAGTCCACACCAAGTCCACACCAAGTCCAACATGGGCAAGTCCACACCAAGTTTAACATGGGCTAGTCCACACCAAGTCCACACCAAGTCCAACATGAGCTAGTCCACACCAAGTCCACACCAAGTCCAACATGAGCTAGTCCACACCAAGTCCACACCAAGTCCAACATGGGCTAGTCCACACCAAGTCCAACATGGGCTAGTCCACACCAAGTCTAACATGGGCTAGTCCACACCAAGTCCAACATGGGCTAGTCCACACCACGTCCACACCAAGTCTAACATGAGCTAGTCCACACCACGTCCAACATGGGCTAGTCCACACCAAGTCCAACATGGCCTAGTCCACACCAAGTCCAACATGGGCTAGTCCACACCAAGTCCAACATGGGCTATTCCACACCAAGTCTACACCAAGTCCAACATGGGCTAGTCCACACCAAGTCCAACACGGGCTAGTCCACACCAAGTCCAACATGGGCTAGTCCACACCAAGTCTAACATGGGCTAGTCCACACCAAGTCTAACATGGGCTAGTCCACACCAAGTCCACACCAAGTCCAACATGGGCAAGTCCACACCAAGTTTAACATGGGCTAGTCCACACCAAGTCCACACCAAGTCTAACATGGGTTAGTCCACACCAAGTCTAACATGGGCTAGTCCACACCAAGTCCACACCAAGTCCAACATGGGCAAGTCCACACCAAGTTTAACATGGGCTAGTCCACACCAAGTCCACACCAAGTCCAACATGAGCTAGTCCACACCAAGTCCACACCAAGTCCAACATGAGCTAGTCCACACCAAGTCCACACCAAGTCCAACATGGGCTAGTCCACACCAAGTCCAACATGGGCTAGTCCACACCAAGTCTAACATGGGCTAGTCCACACCAAGTCCAACATGGGCTAGTCCACACCACGTCCACACCAAGTCTAACATGAGCTAGTCCACACCACGTCCAACATGGGCTAGTCCACACCAAGTCCAACATGGCCTAGTCCACACCAAGTCCAACATGGGCTAGTCCACACCAAGTCCAACATGGGCTAGTCCACACCAAGTATAACATGGGTTAGTCCAAACCAAGTCCAACATGGGCTAGTCCACACCAAGTCCAACATGGGTTAGTCCACACCAAGTCTAACATGGGCTAGTCCACACCAAGTCCACACCAAGTCCAACATGGGCAAGTCCACACCAAGTTTAACATGGGCTAGTCCACACCAAGTCCACACCAAGTTTAACATGGGCTAGTCCACACCAAGTCCACACCAAGTCCAACATGAGCTAGTCCACACCAAGTCCACACCAAGTCCAACATGGGCTAGTCCACACCAAGTCCAACATGGGCTAGTCCACACCAAGTCTAACATGGGCTAGTCCACACCAAGTCCAACATGGGCTAGTCCACACTAAGTCCACACCAAGTCCAACATGGGCTAGTCCACACCAAGTCCAACATGGGCTAGTCCACACCAAGTCTAACATGGGCTAGTCCAAACCAAGTCTAACATGGGTTAGTCCACACCAAGTCTAACATGGGCTAGTCCACACCTAGTCCACACCAAGTCTAACATGGGCTAGTCCAAACCAAGTCTAACATGGGCTAGTCCACACCAAGTCTAACATGGGCTAGTCCACACCGGGTCCAACATGGGCTAGTCCACACCAAGTCCAACATGAGCTAGTCCACACCAAGTCCACACCAAGTCCACACCAAGTCCAACATGGGCTAGTCCACACCAAGTCCAACATGGGCTAGTCCACACCAAGTTTAACATGGGCTAGTCCACACCAAGTCCACACCAAGTCCAACATGGGCAAGTCCACACCAAGTTTAACATGGGCTAGTCCACACCAAGTCCAACATGGGCAAGTCCACACCAAGTTTAACATGGGCTAGTCCACACCAAGTCCAACATGGGCTAGTCCACACCACGTCTAACATGGGCTAGTCCACACTAAGTCCACACCAAGTCCAACATGGGCTAGTCCATACCAAGTCCAACATGGGCTAGTCCACACCAAGTCTAACATGGGCTAGTCCACACCAAGTCCAACATGGGCTAGTCCACACTAAGTCCACACCAAGTCCAACATGGGCTAGTCCATACCAAGTCCAACATGGGCTAGTCCACACCAAGTCCAACATGGGCTAGTCCACACCAAGTCCAACATGGGCTAGTCCACACCAAGTCCAACATGGGTTAGTCCACACCAAGTCTAACATGGGCTAGTCCACACCAAGTCCACACCAAGTCCAACATGGGCAAGTCCACACCAAGTTTAACATGGGCTAGTCCACACCAAGTCCACACCAAGTTTAACATGGGCTAGTCCACACCAAGTCCACACCAAGTCCAACATGAGCTAGTCCACACCAAGTCCACACCAAGTCCAACATGGGCTAGTCCACACCAAGTCCAACATGGGCTAGTCCACACCAAGTCTAACATGGGCTAGTCCACACCAAGTCCAACATGGGCTAGTCCACACTAAGTCCACACCAAGTCCAACATGGGCTAGTCCACACCAAGTCCAACATGGGCTAGTCCACACCAAGTCTAACATGGGCTAGTCCAAACCAAGTCTAACATGGGTTAGTCCACACCAAGTCTAACATGGGCTAGTCCACACCTAGTCCACACCAAGTCTAACATGGGCTAGTCCAAACCAAGTCTAACATGGGCTAGTCCACACCAAGTCTAACATGGGCTAGTCCACACCGGGTCCAACATGGGCTAGTCCACACCAAGTCCAACATGAGCTAGTCCACACCAAGTCCACACCAAGTCCACACCAAGTCCAACATGGGCTAGTCCACACCAAGTCCAACATGGGCTAGTCCACACCAAGTTTAACATGGGCTAGTCCACACCAAGTCCACACCAAGTCCAACATGGGCAAGTCCACACCAAGTTTAACATGGGCTAGTCCACACCAAGTCCAACATGGGCAAGTCCACACCAAGTTTAACATGGGCTAGTCCACACCAAGTCCAACATGGGCTAGTCCACACCACGTCCACACCAAGTCTAATATGAGCTAGTCCACAACACGTCCAACATGGGCTAGTCCACACCAAGTCCAACATGGGCTAGTCCACACCAAGTCCAACATGGGCTAGTCCACACCAAGTCCAACATGGGTTAGTCCACACCAAGTCTAACATGGGCTAGTCCACACCAAGTCCACACCAAGTCCAACATGGGCTAGTCCACACCAAGTCCAACATGGGCTAGTCCACACCAAGTCTAACATGGGCTAGTCCACACCAAGTCCAACATGGGCTAGTCCACACTAAGTCCACACCAAGTCCAACATGGGCTAGTCCACACCAAGTCCAACATGGGCTAGTCCACACCAAGTCTAACATGGGCTAGTCCAAACCAAGTCTAACATGGGTTAGTCCACACCAAGTCTAACATGGGCTAGTCCACACCAAGTCCACACCAAGTCCAACATGGGCAAGTCCACACCAAGTTTAACATGGGCTAGTCCACACCAAGTCCACACCAAGTCCAACATGAGCTAGTCCACACCAAGTCCACACCAAGTCCAACATGGGCAAGTCCACACCAAGTTTAACATGGGCTAGTCCACACCAAGTCCACACCCAAGTCCAACATGAGCTAGTCCACACCAAGTCCACACCAAGTCCAACATGGGCTAGTCCACACCAAGTCCAACATGGGCTAGTCCACACCAAGTCTAACATGGGCTAGTCCACACCAAGTCCAACATGGGCTAGTCCACACTAAGTCCACACCAAGTCCAACATGGGCTAGTCCACACCAAGTCCAACATGGGTTAGTCCACACCAAGTCTAACATGGGCTAGTCCACACCAAGTCCACACCAAGTCCAACATGGGCAAGTCCACACCAAGTTTAACATGGGCTAGTCCACACCAAGTCCACACCAAGTTTAACATGGGCTAGTCCACACCAAGTCCACACCAAGTCCAACATGAGCTAGTCCACACCAAGTCCACACCAAGTCCAACATGGGCTAGTCCACACCAAGTCCAACATGGGCTAGTCCACACCAAGTCTAACATGGGCTAGTCCACACCAAGTCCAACATGGGCTAGTCCACACTAAGTCCACACCAAGTCCAACATGGGCTAGTCCACACCAAGTCCAACATGGGCTAGTCCACACCAAGTCTAACATGGGCTAGTCCAAACCAAGTCTAACATGGGTTAGTCCACACCAAGTCTAACATGGGCTAGTCCACACCTAGTCCACACCAAGTCTAACATGGGCTAGTCCAAACCAAGTCTAACATGGGCTAGTCCACACCAAGTCTAACATGGGCTAGTCCACACCGGGTCCAACATGGGCTAGTCCACACCAAGTCCAACATGAGCTAGTCCACACCAAGTCCACACCAAGTCCACACCAAGTCCAACATGGGCTAGTCCACACCAAGTTTAACATGGGCTAGTCCACACCAAGTCCACACCAAGTCCAACATGGGCAAGTCCACACCAAGTTTAACATGGGCTAGTCCACACCAAGTCCAACATGGGCAAGTCCACACCAAGTTTAACATGGGCTAGTCCACACCAAGTCCAACATGGGCTAGTCCACACCACGTCTAACATGGGCTAGTCCACACTAAGTCCACACCAAGTCCAACATGGGCTAGTCCATACCAAGTCCAACATGGGCTAGTCCACACCAAGTCTAACATGGGCTAGTCCACACCAAGTCCAACATGGGCTAGTCCACACTAAGTCCACACCAAGTCCAACATGGGCTAGTCCATACCAAGTCCAACATGGGCTAGTCCACACCAAGTATAACATGGGTTAGTCCAAACCAAGTCTAACATGGGCTAGTCCACACCAAGTCCAACATGGGCTAGTCCACACCAAGTCTAACATGGGCTAGTCCACACCAAGTCCAACATGGGCTAGTCCACACTAAGTCCACACCAAGTCCAACATGGGCTAGTCCATACCAAGTCCAACATGGGCTAGTCCACACCAAGTCTAACATGGGCTAGTCCAAACCAAGTCTAACATGGGTTAGTCCACACCAAGTCTAACATGGGCTAGTCCACACCTAGTCCACACCAAGTCTAACATGGGCTAGTCCAAACCAAGTCTAACATGGGCTAGTCCACACAAAGTCTAACATGGGCTAGTCCACACCGGGTCCAACATGGGCTAGTCCACACCAAGTCCCAACATGAGCTAGTCCACACCAAGTCCACACCAAGTCCACACCAAGTCCAACATGGGCTAGTCCACACCAAGTCCAACATGGGCTAGTCCACACCAAGTTTAACATGGGCTAGTCCACACCAAGTCCACACCAAGTCCAACATGGGCAAGTCCACACCAAGTTTAACATGGGCTAGTCCACACCAAGTCCAACATGGGCAAGTCCACACCAAGTTTTAACATGGGCTAGTCCACACCAAGTCCAACATGGGCTAGTCCACACCACGTCCACACCAAGTCTAATATGAGCTAGTCCACAACACGTCCAACATGGGCAAGTCCACACCAAGTTTAACATGGGCTAGTCCACACCAAGTCTAACATGGGCTAGTCCACACCAAGTCTAACATGGGCTAGTCCACACCAAGTCTAACATGGCCTAGTCCACACCAAGTCCCACATGGGCTAGTCCAAACCAAGTCTAACATGGGCTAGTCCACACCAAGTCCAACATGGGCAAGTCCACACCAAGTTTAACATGGGCTAGTCCACACCAAGTCCACACCAAGTCTAACATGGGTTAGTCCACACCAAGTCTAACATGGGCTAGTCCACACCAAGTCCACACCAAGTCCAACATGGGCAAGTCCACACCAAGTTTAACATGGGCTAGTCCACACCAAGTCCACACCAAGTCCAACATGAGCTAGTCCACACCAAGTCCACACCAAGTCCCAACATGGGCTAGTCCACACCAAGTCCAACATGGCTAGTCCACACCAAGTCTAACATGGGCTAGTCCACACCAAGTCCAACATGGGCTTAGTCCACACTAAGTCCACACCAAGTCCAACATGGGCTAGTCCACACCAAGTCCAACATGGGCTAGTCCACACCAAGTCTAACATGGGCTAGTCCAAACCAAGTCTAACATGGGTTAGTCCACACCAAGTCTAACATGGGCTAGTCCACACCAAGTCCACACCAAGTCCAACATGGGCAAGTCCACACCAAGTTTAACATGGGCTAGTCCACACCAAGTCCACACCAAGTCCAACATGAGCTAGTCCACACCAAGTCCACACCAAGTCCAACATGGGCTAGTCCACACCAAGTCCAACATGGGCTAGTCCACACCAAGTCTAACATGGGCTAGTCCACACCAAGTCCAACATGGGCTAGTCCACACTAAGTCCACACCAAGTCCAACATGGGCTAGTCCACACCAAGTCCAACATGGGTTAGTCCACACCAAGTCTAACATGGGCTAGTCCACACCAAGTCCACACCAAAGTCCAACATGGGCAAGTCCACACCAAGTTTAACATGGGCTAGTCCACACCAAGTCCACACCAAAGTTTAACATGGGCTAGTCCACACCAAGTCCACACCAAGTCCAACATGAGCTAGTCCCACACCAAGTCCACACCAAGTCCAACATGGGCTAGTCCACACCAAGTCCAACATGGGGCTAGTCCACACCAAGTCTAACATGGGCTAGTCCACACCAAGTCCAACATGGGCTAGTCCACACTAAGTCCACACCAAGTCCAACATGGGCTAGTCCACACCAAGTCCAACATGGGCTAGTCCACACCACGTCCACACCAAGTCTAACATGAGCTAGTCCACACCACGTCCAACATGGGCTAGTCCACAATCCAAAGTGGCTAGTCCCCCAACATGGCTAGTCCACACCAAGTCCAACATGGGCTAGTCCACACCAAGTCCAACATGGGCTA
Organism: Oncorhynchus kisutch; assembly: GCF_002021735.2. Taxonomy (NCBI): domain Eukaryota; kingdom Metazoa; phylum Chordata; class Actinopteri; order Salmoniformes; family Salmonidae; genus Oncorhynchus; species Oncorhynchus kisutch. The sequence continues at coordinate 44,380,067 of NC_034202.2, read as the reverse complement.
GTCCACACCAAGTCCAACATGGGCTAGTCCACACCAAGTCTAACATGGGCTAGTCCACACCAAGTCTAACATGGGCTAGTCCACACCAAGTCCAACATGGGCTAGTCCACACCAAGTCTAACATGGGCTAGTCCACACCAAGTCTAACATGGGCTAGTCCACACCAAGTCTAACATGGGCTAGTCCACACCAAGTCCAACATGGGCTAGTCATGAGCTAGTCCACACCAAGTCTAACATGGGCTAGTCCACACCAAGTCTAACATGGGCTAGTCCACACCAAGTCCAACATGGGCTAGTCCACACCAAGTCCAACATGAGCTAGTCCACACCAAGTCCATGGGCTAGTCCAAATCAAGTCTAACATGGGCTAGTCCACACCAAGTCTAACATGGGCTAGTCCACACCAAGTCCAACATGGGCTAGTCCACACCAAGTCCAACATGGGCTAGTCCACACCAAGTCCAACATGGCAAGTCCACACCAAGTCCAACATGGGGCAAGTCCACACCAAGTTAACATGGGCTAGTCCACACCAAGTCCAACACCAAGTCCAACATGGGCTAGTCCACACCAAGTCCAACATGGCTAGTCCACACCAAGTCCACACCAAGTCCACATGGGCTAGTCCACACCAAGTCCACATGAGCTAGTCCACACCAAGTCCATGGGCTAGTCCAATCAAGTCTAACATGGGCTAGTCCACACCAAGTCTAACATGGGCTAGTCCACACCAAGTTCCAACATGAGCTAGTCCACACCAAGTCCAACATGGGCTAGTCCACACCAAGTCCAACATGGGCAAGTCCACACCAAGTCCAACATGGGCAGTCCACACCAAGTTTAACATGGGCTAGTCCACACCAAGTCCACACCAAGTCCAACATGGGCTAGTCCACACCAAGTCCAACATGGGCTAGTCCACACCAAGTCCAACATGGGCTAGTCCACACCAAGTCCAACATGGGCTAGTCCACACCAAGTCCAACATGGGCTAGTCCACACCAAGTCTAACATGGGCTAGTCCACACCAAGTCCAACATGGGCTAGTCCACACCTAGTCCACACCAAGTCTAACATGGGCTAGTCCACACCAAGTCCAACATGGGCTAGTCCACACCAAGTCTAACATGGGCTAGTCCACACCAAGTCCACACCAAGTCCAACATGGGCAAGTCCACACCAAGTTTAACATGGGCTAGTCCACACCAAGTCCACACCAAGTCCAACATGGGCTAGTCCACACCAAGTCTAACATGGGCTAGTCCACACCAAGTCCAACATGGGCTAGTCCACACCAAGTTTAACATGGGCTAGTCCACACCAAGTCCACACCAAGTCCAAATGGGCTAGTCCACACCAAGTCCAACATGGGCTAGTCCACACCACGTCCACACCAAGTCTAACATGAGCTAGTCCACACCAAGTCCAACATGGGCTAGTCCACACCAAGTCCAACATGGCCTAGTCCACACCAAGTCCAACATGGGCTAGTCCACACCAAGTTTAACATGGGCTAGTCCACACCAAGTCCACACCAAGTCTAACATGGGCTAGTCCACACCAAGTCCACATGGGCTAGTCCACACCAAGTCTAACATGGGCTAGTCCACACCAAGTCCACACCAAGTCTAACATGGGCTAGTCCACACCAAGTCTAACATGGGCTAGTCCACACCAAGTCCCACATGGGCTAGTCCACACCAAGTTTAACATGGGCTAGTCCACACCAAGTCCACACCAAGTCCAACATGGGCTAGTCCACACCAAGTCTAACATGGGCTAGTCCACACCAAGTCTAACATGGGCTAGTCCACACCAAGTCCAACATGGGCTAGTCCAAACCAAGTCTAACATGGGCTAGTCCACACCAAGTCTAACATGGGCTAGTCCACACCAAGTCCAACATGGGCTAGTCCACACCAAGTTTAACATGGGCTAGTCCACACCAAGTCCACACCAAGTCCAACATGGGCTAGTCCACACCAAGTCTAACATGGGCTAGTCCACACCAAGTCTAACATGGGCTAGTCCACACCAAGTCCAACATGGGCTAGTCCAAACCAAGTCTAACATGGGCTAGTCCACACCAAGTCTAACATGGGCTAGTCCACACCAAGTCCAACATGAGCTAGTCCACACCAAGTCCAACATGGGCTAGTCCACACCAAGTCCAACATGGGCAAGTCCACACCAAGTTTAACATGGGCTAGTCCACACCAAGTCCACACCAAGTCCAACATAGGCTAGTCCACACCAAGTCCAACATGGGCTAGTCCACACCAAGTCCAACATGGGCAAGTCCACACCAAGTCCAACATGGGCAAGTCCACACCAAGTTTAACATGGGCTAGTCCAACATGAGCTAGTCCACACCAAGTCCAACATGGGCTAGTCCACACCAAGTCCAACATGGGCAAGTCCACACCAAGTCCAACATGGGCAAGTCCACACCAAGTTTAACATGGGCTAGTCCACACCAAGTCCACACCAAGTCCAACATGGGCTAGTCCACACCAAGTCCAACATGAGCTAGTCCACACCAAGTCCAACATGGGCTAGTCCACACCAAGTCCAACATGAGCTAGTCCAAACCAAGTCCCACATGGGCTAGTCCACACCAAGTCTAACATGGGCTAGTCCACACCAAGTCCCACATGGGCTAGTCCACACCTAGTCCACACCAAGTCTAACATGGGCTAGTCCACACCAAGTCCAACATGGGCTAGTCCAAATCAAGTCTAACATGGGCTAGTCCACACCAAGTCCACACCAAGTCCAACATGGGCAAGTCCACACCAAGTTTAACATGGGCTAGTCCACACCAAGTCCACACCAAGTCCAACATAGGCTAGTCCACACCAAGTCTAACATGGGCTAGTCCACACCAAGTCCCACATGGGCTAGTCCACACCAAGTTTAGCATGGGCTAGTCCACACCAAGTCCACACCAAGTCCAAAATGGGCTAGTCCACACCAAGTCCAACATGGGCTAGTCCACACCACGTCCACACCAAGTCTAACATGAGCTAGTCCACACCACGTCCAACATGGGCTAGTCCACACCAAGTCCAACATGGCCTAGTCCACACCAAGTCCAACATGGGCGAGTCCACACCAAGTTTAACATGGGCTAGTCCACACCAAGTCCACACCAAGTCTAACATGGGCTAGTCCACACCAAGTCCAACATGGGCTAGTCCACACCAAGTCTAACATGGGCTAGTCCACACCTAGTCCACACCAAGTCTAACATGGGCTAGTCCACACCAAGTCTAACATGGGCTAGTCCACACCAAGTCCCACATGGGCTAGTCCACACCAAGTTTAACATGGGCTAGTCCACACCAAGTCCACACCAAGTCCAACATGGGCTAGTCCACACCAAGTCTAACATGGGCTAGTCCACACCAAGTCTAACATGGGCTAGTCCACACCAAGTCCAACATGGGCTAGTCCACACCAAGTCTAACATGGGCTAGTCCACACCAAGTCTAACATGGGCTAGTCCACACCAAGTCCCACATGGGCTAGTCCACACCAAGTTTAACATGGGCTAGTCCACACCAAGTCCACACCAAGTCCAACATGGGCTAGTCCACACCAAGTCTAACATGGGCTAGTCCACACCAAGTCTAACATGGGCTAGTCCACACCAAGTCCAACATGGGCTAGTCCACACCAAGTCTAACATGGGCTAGTCCACACCAAGTCTAACATGGGCTAGTCCACACCAAGTCCAACATGAGCTAGTCCACACCAAGTCCAACATGGGCTAGTCCACATCAAGTCCAACATGGGCAAGTCCACACCAAGTTTAACATGGGCTAGTCCACACCAAGTCCACACCAAGTCCAACATAGGCTAGTCCACACCAAGTCCAACATGGGCTAGTCCACACCAAGTCCAACATGGGCTAGTCCACACCAAGTCCAACATGGGCAAGTCCACACCAAGTTTAACATGGGCTAGTCCACACCAAGTCCACACCAAGTCCAACATGGGCTAGTCCACACCAAGTCCAACATGGGCTAGTCCACACCAAGTCCACACCAAGTCCAACATGGGCTAGTCCACACCAAGTCCAACATGAGCTAGTCCACACCAAGTCCAACATGGGCTAGTCCACACCAAGTCCAACATGAGCTAGTCCACACCAAGTCCAACATGAGCTTGTCCACACCAAGTCCAACATGAGCTAGTCCAAACCAAGTCCAACATGGGCTAGTCCACACCAAGTCCCACATGGGCTAGTCCACACCAAGTCTAACATGGGCTAGTCCACACCAAGTCCCATGGGCTAGTCCACACCTAGTCCACACCAAGTCTAACATGGGCTAGTCCACACCAAGTCTAACATGGGCTAGTCCACACCAAGTCCAACATGGGCTAGTCCACACCAAGTCTAACATGGGCTAGTCCACACCAAGTCCACACCAAGTCCAACATGGGCAAGTCCACACCAAGTTTAACATGGGCTAGTCCACACCAAGTCCACACCAAGTCCAACATGGGCAAGTCCACACCAAGTTTAACATGGGCTAGTCCACACCAAGTCCACACCAAGTCCAACATGGGCTAGTCCACACCAAGTCTAACATGGGCTAGTCCACACCAAGTCCCACATGGGCTAGTCCACACCAAGTTTAGCATGGGCTAGTCCACACCAAGTCCACACCAAGTCCAAAACGGGCTAGTCCACACCAAGTCCAACATGGGCTAGTCCACACCACGTCCACACCAAGTCTAACATGAGCTAGTCCACACCAAGTCCAACATGGGCTAGTCCACACCAAGTCCAACATGGCTAGTCCACACCAAGTCCAACATGGGCGAGTCCACACCAAGTTTAACATGGGCTAGTCCACACCAAGTCCACACCAAGTCTAACATGGGCTAGTCCACACCAAGTCCCACATGGGCTAGTCCACACCAAGTCTAACATGGGCTAGTCCACACCAAGTCCACATGGGCTAGTCCACACCAAGTCTAACATGGGCTAGTCCACACCTAGTCCACACCAAGTCTAACATGGGCTAGTCCACACCAAGTCTAACATGGGCTAGTCCACACCAAGTCCAACATGGGCTAGTCCACACCAAGTTTAACATGGGCTAGTCCACACCAAGTCCACACCAAGTCCAACATGGGCTAGTCCACACCAAGTCTAACATGGGCTAGTCCACACCAAGTCTAACATGGGCTAGTCCACACCAAGTCCAACATGGGCTAGTCCACACCAAGTCTAACATGGGCTAGTCCACACCAAGTCTAACATGGGCTAGTCCACACCAAGTCCCACATGGGCTAGTCCACACCAAGTTTAACATGGGCTAGTCCACACCAAGTCCACACCAAGTCCAACATGGGCTAGTCCACACCAAGTCTAACATGGGCTAGTCCACACCAAGTCTAACATGGGCTAGTCCACACCAAGTCCAACATGGGCTAGTCCACACCAAGTCTAACATGGGCTAGTCCACACCAAGTCTAACATGGGCTAGTCCACACCAAGTCCAACATGAGCTAGTCCACACCAAGTCCAACATGGGCTAGTCCACACCAAGTCCAACATGGGCAAGTCCACACCAAGTTTAACATGGGCTAGTCCACACCAAGTCCACACCAAGTCCAACATGGGCTAGTCCACACCAAGTCCAACATGGGCTAGTCCACACCAAGTCCAACATGGGCTAGTCCACACCAAGTCCAACATGGGCAAGTCCACACCAAGTTTAACATGGGCTAGTCCACACCAAGTCCACACCAAGTCCAACATGGGCTAGTCCACACCAAGTCCAACATGGGCTAGTCCACACCAAGTCTAACATGGGCTAGTCCACACCAAGTCCAACATGGGCTAGTCCACACTAAGTCCACACCAAGTCCAACATGGGCTAGTCCACACCAAGTCCAACATGTGCTAGTCCACACCAAGTCTAACATGGGCTAGTCCAACCAAGTCTAACATGGGCTAGTCCACACCAAGTCTAACATGGGCTAGTCCACACCAAGTCTAACATGGGCTAGTCCACACCAAGTCCAACATGGGCTAGTCCACACTAAGTCCACACCAAGTCCAACATGGGCTAGTCCACACCAAGTCCAACATGGGCTAGTCCACACCAAGTCTAACATGGGCTAGTCCAACCAAGTCTAACATGGGCTAGTCCACACCAAGTCTAACATGGGCTAGTCCACACCAAGTTCCACACCAAGTCCCACATGGGCTAGTCCACACCAAGTTTAACATGGGCTAGTCCACACCAAGTCCACACCAAGTCTAACATGGGCTAGTCCACACCAAGTCTAACATGGGCTAGTCCACACCAAGTCCACACCAAGTCCAACATGGGCAAGTCCACACCAAGTTTAACATGGGCTAGTCCACACCAAGTCCACACCAAGTCCAACATGAGCTAGTCCACACCAAGTCCACACCAAGTCCAACATGGGCTAGTCCACACCAAGTCCACACCAAGTCCAACATGGGCTAGTCCACACCAAGTCCAACATGGGCTAGTCCACACCAAGTCTAACATGGGCTAGTCCACACCAAGTCCAACATGGGCTAGTCCACACCACGTCCACACCAAGTCTAACATGAGCTAGTCCACACCAAGTCCAACATGGGCTAGTCCACACCAAGTCCAACATGGCTAGTCCACACCAAGTCCAACATGGGCTAGTCCACACCAAGTCCAACATGGGCTAGTCCACACCAAGTCTACACCAAGTCCAACATGGGCTAGTCCACACCAAGTCCAACATGGGCTAGTCCACACCAAGTCTAACATGGGCTAGTCCACACCAAGTCTAACATGGGCTAGTCCACACCAAGTCCACATGGGCTAGTCCACACCAAGTTTAACATGGGCTAGTCCACACCAAGTCCACACCAAGTCCAACATGGGCTAGTCCACACCAAGTCTAACATGGGCTAGTCCACACCAAGTCTAACATGGGCTAGTCCACACCAAGTCCAACATGGGCTAGTCCAACCAAGTCTAACATGGGCTAGTCCACACCAAGTCTAACATGGGCTAGTCCACACCAAGTCCAACATGGGCTAGTCCACACCAAGTCCAACATGGGCTAGTCCACACCAAGTCCAACATGGGCTAGTCCACACCAAGTTTAACATGGGCTAGTCCACACCAAGTCCACACCAAGTCCAACATGGGCTAGTCCACACCAAGTCCAACATGGGCTAGTCCACACCAAGTCCAACATGGGCTAGTCCACACCAAGTCCAACATGGGCTAGTCCACACCAAGTTTAACATGGGCTAGTCCACACCAAGTCCACACCAAGTCCAACATGGGCTAGTCCACACCAAGTCCAACATGGGCTAGTCCACACCAAGTCCACACCAAGTCCAACATGGGCTAGTCCACACCAAGTCCAACATGGGCTAGTCCACACCAAGTCCAACATGGGCTAGTCCACACCAAGTCCAACATGAGCTAGTCCACACCAAGTCCAACATGAGCTAGTCCACACCAAGTCCAACATGAGCTAGTCCAAACCAAGTCCAACATGGGCTAGTCCACACCAAGTCCCACATGGGCTAGTCCACACCAAGTCTTACATGGGCTAGTCCACACCAAGTCCCACATGGGCTAGTCCACACCTAGTCCACACCAAGTCTAACATGGGCTAGTCCACACCAAGTCTAACATGGGCTAGTCCACACCAAGTCCAACATGGGCTAGTCCAAATCAAGTCTAACATGGGCTAGTCCACACCAAGTCCACACCAAGTCCAACATGGGCTAGTCCACACCAAGTTTAACATGGGCTAGTCCACACCAAGTCCACACCAAGTCCAACATGGGCAAGTCCACACCAAGTTTAACATGGGCTAGTCCACACCAAGTCCACACCAAGTCCAACATAGGCTAGTCCACACCAAGTCTAACATGGGCTAGTCCACACCAAGTCCCACATGGGCTAGTCCACACCAAGTTTAGCATGGGCTAGTCCACACCAAGTCCACACCAAGTCCAAAATGGGCTAGTCCACACCAAGTCCAACATGGGCTAGTCCACACCACGTCCACACCAAGTCTAACATGAGCTAGTCCACACCAAGTCCAACATGGGCTAGTCCACACCAAGTCCAACATGGCCTAGTCCACACCAAGTCCAACATGGGCGAGTCCACACCAAGTTTAACATGGGCTAGTCCACACCAAGTCCACACCAAGTCTAACATGGGCTAGTCCACACCAAAGTCCCACATGGTCTAGTCCACACCAAGTCTAACATGGGCTAGTCCACACAAGTCCCACATGGGCTAGTCCAAACCAAGTCTAACATGGGCTAGTCCACCACCAAGTCCACACCAAGTCCAACATGGGCAAGTCCACACCAAGTCTAACATGGGCTAGTCCACACCAAGTCTAACATGGGCTAGTCCACACCAAGTCCCACATGGGCTAGTCCACACAAAGTTTAACATGGGCTAGTCCACACCAAGTCACACCAAGTCCAACATGGGCTAGTCCACACCAAGTCTAACATGGGCTAGTCCACACCAAGTCTAACATGGGCTAGTCCACACCAAGTCCAACATGGGCTAGTCCAAATCAAGTCTAACATGGGCTAGTCCACACCAAGTCTAACATGGGCTAGTCCACACCAAGTCCCACATGGGCTAGTCCACACCAAGTTTAACATGGGCTAGTCCACACAAGTCCACACCAAGTCCAACATGGCTAGTCCACACCAAGTCTAACATGGGCTAGTCCACACCAAGTCTAACATGGGCTAGTCCACACCAAGTCCAACATGGGCTAGTCCAAATCAAGTCTAACATGGGCTAGTCCACACCAAGTCTAACATGGGCTAGTCCACACCAAGTCCAACATGAGCTAGTCCACACCAAGTCCAACATGGGCTAGTCCACATCAAGTCCAACATGGGCAAGTCCACACCAGTTTAACATGGGCTAGTCCACACCAAGTCCACACCAAGTCCAACATAGGCTAGTCCACACCAAGTCCAACATGGGCTAGTCCACACCAAGTCCAACATGGGCTAGTCCACACCAAGTCCAACATGGGCAAGTCCACACCAAGTTTAACATGGGCTAGTCCACACCAAGTCCACACCAAGTCCAACATGGGCTAGTCCACACCAAGTCCAACAGGGGCTAGTCCACACCAAGTCCACACCAAGTCCAACATGGGCTAGTCCACACCTAGTCCACACCAAGTCTAACATGGGCTAGTCCACACCAAGTCTAACATGGCTAGTCCACACCAAGTCCAACATGGGCTAGTCCAAATCAAGTCTAACATGGGCTAGTCCACACCAAGTCCACACCAAGTCCAACATGGGCAAGTCCACACAAGTTTAACATGGGCTAGTCCACACAAGTCCACACCAAGTCCAACATGGGCAAGTCCACACCCAAGTTTAACATGGGCTAGTCCACACCAAGTCCACACCAAGTCCAACATAGGCTAGTCCACACCAAGTCTAACATGGGCTAGTCCACACCAGTCCCACATGGGCTAGTCCACACCAAGTTTAGCATGGGCTAGTCCACACCAAGTCCACACCAAGTCCAAAACGGGCTAGTCCACACCAAGTCCAACATGGGCTAGTCCACACACGTCCACACCAAGTCTAACATGAGCTAGTCCACACCACGCCCAACATGGGCTAGTCACACCAAGTCCAACATGGCCTAGTCCACACCAAGTCCAACATGGGCGAGTCCACACCAAGTTAACCATGGGCTAGTCCACACCAAGTCCACACCAAGTCTAACATGGGCTAGTCCACACCAAGTCCCACATGGTCTAGTCCACACAAGTCTAACATGGGCTAGTCCACACCAAGTCCCCACATGGGCTAGTCCAAACCAAGTCTAACATGGGCTAGTCCACACCTAGTCCACACCAAGTCTAACATGGGCTAGTCCACACCAAGTCTAACATGGGCTAGTCACACCAAAGTCCCACATGGGCTAGTCCACACCAATTTAACATGGGCTAGTCCACCACCAAGTCCACACCAAGTCCACACCAAGTCCAACATGGGCTAGTCCACACCAAGTCCAACAGGGGCTAGTCCACACCAAGTCCCACCAAGTCCAACATGGGCTACTCCACACCCAGTCCAACATGAGCTAGTCCACATCACGTCCAACATGGCAAGTCCACACCAAGTCTAACATGGGCTAGTCCACACCTAGTCCACACCAAGTCTAACATGGGCTAGTCCACACCAAGTCTAACATGGGCTAGTCCACACAAGTCCCCACATGGGCTAGTCCACACCAAGTTTAACATGGGCTAGTCCACACAAGTCCACACCAAAGTCCAACATGGGCTAGTCCACACAAGTCTAACATGGGCTAGTCCACACCAAGTCTAACATGGGCTAGTCCACACCAAGGTTCCAACATGGGCTAGTCCAAATAAGTCTAACATGGGCTAGTCCACACCAAGTCTAACATGGGCTAGTCCACACCAAGTCCCACATGGGCTAGTCCACACCGAAGTTTAACATGGGCTAGTCCACACCAAGTCCACACCAAGTCCAACATGGGCTAGTCCACACCAAGTTCTAACATGGGCTAGTCCACACCAAGTCTAACATGGGCTAGTCCACACCAAGTCCAACATGGGCTAGTCCAATTCAAGTCTAACATGGGCTAGTCCACACCAAGTCTAACATGGGCTAGTCCACACAAGTCCAACATGAGCTAGTCCACACCAAGTCCAACATGGGCTAGTCCACATCAAGTCCAACATGGGCAAGGTCCACACCAAGTTTAACATGGGCTAGTCCACACCAAGTCCACACCAAGTCCAACATAGGCTAGTCCACACCAAGTCCAACATGGGCTAGTCCACACCAAGTCCAACATGGGCTAGTCCACACCAAGTCCAACATGGGCAAGTCCACACCAAGTTTAACATGGGCTAGTCCACACCAAGTCCACACCAAGTCCAACATGGGCTAGTCCACACCAAGTCCAACAGGGGCTAGTCCACACCAAGTCCACACCAAGTCCAACATGGGCTACTCCACACCAAGTCCAACATGAGCTAGTCCACATCAAGTCCAACATGGGCAAGTCCACACCAAGTCTAACATGGGCTAGTCCACACCTAGTCCACACCAAGTCTAACATGGGCTAGTCCACACCAAGTCTAACATGGGCTAGTCCACACCAAGTCCCACATGGGCTAGTCCACACCAAGTTTAACATGGGCTAGTCCACACCAAGTCCACACCAAGTCCAACATGGGCTAGTCCACACCAAGTCTAACATGGGCTAGTCCACACCAAGTCTAACATGGGCTAGTCCACACCAAGTCCAACATGGGCTAGTCCAAATCAAGTCTAACATGGGCTAGTCCACACCAAGTCTAACATGGGCTAGTCCACACCAAGTCCCACATGGGCTAGTCCACACCAAGTTTAACATGGGCTAGTCCACACCAAGTCCACACCAAGTCCAACATGGCTAGTCCACACCAAGTCTAACATGGGCTAGTCCACACCAAGTCTAACATGGGCTAGTCCACACCAAGTCCAACATGGGCTAGTCCAAATCAAGTCTAACATGGCTAGTCCACACCAAGTCTAACATGGGCTAGTCCACACCAAGTCCAACATGAGCTAGTCCACACCAAGTCCAACATGGGCTAGTCCACATCAAGTCCAACATGGGCAAGTCCACACCAAGTTTAACATGGGCTAGTCCACACCAAGTCACACCAAGTCCAACATAGGCTAGGTCCACACCAAGTCCAACATGGGCTAGTCCACACCAAGTCCAACATGGGCTAGTCCACACCAAGTCCAACATGGGCAAGTCCACACCCAAGTTTAACATGGGCTAGTCCACACCAAGTTCCACCACCAAGTCCAACATGGGCTAGTCCACACCAAGTCCAACAGGGCTAGTCCACACCAAGTCCACACCAAGTCCAACATGGGCTACTCCACACAAGTCCAACATGAGCTAGTCCACACCAAGTCCATCACGGGCTAGTACACACCAAGTCCAACATGAGCTAGTCACACCAAGTCTAACATGGGCTAGTCCACACCAAGTCCAACATGGGCTAGTCCAAATCAAGTCTAACATTGGCTAGTCCACACCAAGTCCACACCAAGTCCAACATGGGCAAGTCCACACCAAGTTTAACATGGGCTAGTCCACACCAAGTCCACACCAAGTCCAACATAGGCTAGTCCACACCAAGTCTAACATGGGCTAGTCCACACCAAGTCCCACATGGGCTAGTCCACACCAAGTTTAGCATGGGCTAGTCCACACCAAGTCCACACCAAGTCCAAAATGGGCTAGTCCACACCAAGTCCAACATGGGCTAGTCCACACCAAGTCCACACCAAGTCTAACATGGGCTAGTCCACACCAAGTCCCACATGGTCTAGTCCACACCAAGTCTAACATGGGCTAGTCCACACCAAGTCCCACATGGGCTAGTCCAAACCAAGTCTAACATGGGCTAGTCCACACCTAGTCCACACCAAGTCTAACATGGGCTAGTCCACACCAAGTCTAACATGGTCTAGTCCACACCAAGTCCAACATGGGCTAGTCCAAAATCAAGTCTAACATGGGCTAGTCCACACTAAGTCTAACATGGGCTAGTCCACACCAAGTCCCACATGGGCTAGTCCACACCAAGTTTAACATGGGCTAGTCCACACCAAGTCCACACCAAGTCCAACATGGGCTAGTCCACACCAAGTCCAACATGGCCTAGTCCACACCAAGTCCAACATGGGCGAGTCCACACCAAGTTTAACATGGGCTAGTCCACACCAAGTCCACACCAAGTCTAACATAGGCTAGTCCACACCAAGTCCAACATGGGCTAGTCCACACCAAGTCCAACATGGGCAAGTCCACACCAAGTCCAACATGGGCAAGTCCACACCAAGTCCAACATGGGCGAGTCCACACCAAGTTTAACATAGGCTAGTCCACACCAAGTCCAACATGGGCTAGTCCACACCAAGTCCACACCAAGTCCAACATGGGCTAGTCCACACCAAGTCCAACATGAGCTAGTCCACACCAAGTCCATCACGGGCTAGTCCACACCAAGTCCAACATGAGCTAGTCCACACCAAGTCCAACATGAGCTTGTCCACACCAAGTCCAACATGAGCTAGTCCAAACCAAGTCCAACATGGGCTAGTCCACACCAAGTCCCACATGGGCTAGTCCACACCAAGTCTTACATGGGCTAGTCCACACCAAGTCCCACATGGGCTAGTCCACACCTAGTCCACACCAAGTCTAACATGGGCTAGTCCACACCAAGTCTAACATGGGCTAGTCCACACCAAGTCCAACATGGGCTAGTCCAAATCAAGTCTAACATGGGCTAGTCCACACCAAGTCCACACCAAGTCCAACATGGGCAAGTCCACACCAAGTTTAACATGGGCTAGTCCACACCAAGTCCACACCAAGTCCAACATAGGCTAGTCCACACCAAGTCTAACATGGGCTAGTCCACACCAAGTCCCACATGGGCTAGTCCACACCAAGTTTAGCATGGCTAGTCCACACCAAGTCCACACCAAGTCCAAAATGGGCTAGTCCACACCAAGTCCAACATGGGCTAGTCCACACCACGTCCACACCAAGTCTAACATGAGCTAGTCCACACCACGCCCAACATGGGCTAGTCCACACCAAGTCCAACATGGCCTAGTCCACACCAAGTCCAACATGGGCGAGTCCACACCAAGTTTAACATGGGCTAGTCCACACCAAGTCCACACCAAGTCTAACATGGGCTAGTCCACAACAAGTCCCACATGGTCTAGACCAAACCAAGTCTAACATGGGCTAGTCCACACCAAGTCCCACATGGGCTAGTCCAAACCAAGTCTAACATGGGCTAGTCCACACCTAGTCCACACCAAGTCTAACATGGGCTAGTCCACACCAAGTCCAACATGGGCTAGTCCACACCACGTCCACACCAAGTCCAACATGGGCTAGTCCAAATCAAGTCTAACATGGGCTAGTCCACACCAAGTCTAACATGGGCTAGTCCACACCAAGTCCCACATGGGCTAGTCCACACCAAGTTTAACATGGGCTAGTCCACACCAAGTCCACACCAAGTCCAACATGGGCTAGTCCACACCAAGTCCAACATGGCCTAGTCCACACCAAGTCCAACATGGGCGAGTCCACACCAAGTTTAACATGGGCTAGTCCACACCAAGTCCAACATGGGCTAGTCCACACCTAGTCCACACCAAGTCTAACATGGGCTAGTCCACACCAAGTCTAACATGGGCTAGTCCACACCAAGTCTAACATGGGCTAGTCCACACCAAGTCCAACATGAGCTAGTCCACACCAAGTCCAACATGGGCTAGTCCACACCACGTCCACACCAAGTCTAACATGAGCTAGTCCACACCACGTCCAACATGGGCTAGTCCACACCAAGTCCAACATGGGCTAGTCCACACCAAGTCTACACCAAGTCCCACATGGGCTCTAACATGGGCTAGTCCACACCAAGTCCAACATGGGCTAGTCCAAATCAAGTCTAACATGGGCTAGTCCACACCAAGTCTAACATGGGCTAGTCCACACCAAGTCCAACATGAGCTAGTCCACACCAAGTCCAACATGGGCTAGTCCACACCACGTCCAACATGGGCTAGTCCACACCAAGTCCAACATGGGCTAGTCCACACCAAGTCCAACATGGGCTAGTCCACACCAAGTCTACACCATGTCCCACATGGGCTAGTCCACACCAGGTTTAACATGGGCTAGTCCACACCAAGTCCACACCAAGTCCAACATGTGGGACTTGGTGTGGACTAGCCCATGTTAGACTATTCCACACCAGGTCTAACATGGGCTAGTTTAACATGGGCTAGTCCACACCTAGTCCACACCAAGTCTAACATGGGCTAGTCCACACCAAGTCTAACATGGGCTAGTCCACACCAAGTCCAACATGGGCTAGTCCAAATCAAGTCTAACATGGGCTAGTCCACACCAAGTCCACACCAAGTCCAACATGGGCAAGTCCACACCAAGTTTAACATGGGCTAGTCCACACCAAGTCCACACCAAGTCCAACATAGGCTAGTCCACACCAAGTCTAACATGGGCTAGTCCACACCAAGTCCCACATGGGCTAGTCCACACCAAGTTTAGCATGGGCTAGTCCACACCAAGTCCACACCAAGTCCAAAATGGGCTAGTCCACACCAAGTCCAACATGGGCTAGTCCACACCACGTCCACACCAAGTCTAACATGAGCTAGTCCACACCACGCCCAACATGGGCTAGTCCACACCAAGTCCAACATGGCCTAGTCCACACCAAGTCCAACATGGGCGAGTCCACACCAAGTTTAACATGGGCTAGTCCACACCAAGTCCACACCAAGTCTAACATGGGCTAGTCCACACCAAGTCCCACATGGTCTAGTCCACACCAAGTCTAACATGGGCTAGTCCACACCAAGTCCCACATGGGCTAGTCCAAACCAAGTCTAACATGGGCTAGTCCACACCTAGTCCACACCAAGTCTAACATGGGCTAGTCCACACCAAGTCTAACATGGTCTAGTCCACACCAAGTCCAACATGGGCTAGTCCAAATCAAGTCTAACATGGGCTAGTCCACACCAAGTCTAACATGGGCTAGTCCACACCAAGTCCCACATGGGCTAGTCCACACCAAGTCTAACATGGGCTAGTCCACACCAAGTCTAACATGGGCTAGTCCACACCAAGTCTAACATGGGCTAGTCCACACCAAGTCTAACATGGGCTAGTCCACACCAAGTCTAACATGGGCTAGTCCAAACCAAGTCTAACATGGGCTAGTCCACACCTAGTCCACACCAAGTCTAACATGGGCTAGTCCACACCAAGTCTAACATGGGCTAGTCCACACCAAGTCCAACATGGGCTAGTCCAAATCAAGTCTAACATGGGCTAGTCCACACCAAGTCTAACATGGGCTAGTCCACACCAAGTCCAACATGAGCTAGTCCACACCAAGTCCAACATGGGCTAGTCCACACCACGTCCACACCAAGTCTAACATGGGCTAGTCCACACCACGTCCACACCAAGTCTAACATGAGCTAGTCCACACCACGCCCAACATGGGCTAGTCCACACCAAGTCCAACATGGCCTAGTCCACACCAAGTCCAACATGGGCTAGTCCACACCAAGTCCAACATGGGCTAGTCCACACCAAGTCTACACCAAGTCCAACATGGGCTAGTCCACACCAAGTCCAACATGGGCTAGTCCACACCAAGTCCAACATGGGCTAGTCCACACCAAGTCCACAGCCAAGTCCAACATGGGCTAGTCCACACCAAGTCCAACATGGGCTAGTCCACACCAAGTCCAACATGAGCTAGTCCACACCAAGTCCATCACGGGCTAGTCCACACCAAGTCCACACCAGGTCTAACATGGGCTAGTCCACACCAAGTCTAACATGGGCTAGTCCACACCAAGTCTAACATGGGCTAGTCCACACCAAGTCTAACATGGGCTAGTCCACACCAAGTCTAACATGGGCTAGTCCACACCAAGTCTAACATGGGCTAGTCCACACCAAGTCTAACATGGGCTAGTCCAAACCAAGTCTAACATGGGCTAGTCCACACCTAGTCCACACCAAGTCTAACATGGGCTAGTCCACACCAAGTCTAACATGGGCTAGTCCACACCAAGTCCAACATGGGCTAGTCCAAATCAAGTCTAACATGGGCTAGTCCACACCAAGTCTAACATGGGCTAGTCCACACCAAGTCCAACATGAGCTAGTCCACACCAAGTCCAACATGGGCTAGTCCACACCACGTCCACACCAAGTCTAACATGAGCTAGTCCACACCACGTCCAACATGGGCTAGTCCACACCAAGTCCAACATGGGCTAGTCCACACCAAGTCTACACCAAGTCCAACATGGGCTAGTCCACACCAAGTCCAACATGGGCTAGTCCACACCAAGTCTAACATGGGCTAGTCCACACCAAGTCTAACATGGGCTAGTCCACACCAAGTCCAACATGGGCTAGTCCAAACCAAGTCTAACATGGGATAGTCCACACCAAGTCTAACATGGGCTAGTCCACACCAAGTCCAACATGGGCTAGTCCAAACCAAGTCCAACATGGGCTAGTCCACACCAAGTCCAACATGGGCTAGTCCACACCAACTCCAACATGGGCTAGTCCACACCAATTCTAACATGGGCTAGTCCACACCAAGTCCAACATGGGCTAGTCCACACTAAGTCCACACCAAGTCCAACATGGGCTAGTCCACACCAAGTCCAACATGCGCTAGTCCACACCAAGTCTAACATGGGCTAGTCCACACCAAGTTCAACATGGGCAAGTCCACACCAAGTTTAACATGGGCTAGTCCACACCAAGTCCACACCAAGTCCAACATGGGCAAGTCCACACCAAGTTTAACATGGGCTAGTCCACACCAAGTCCAACATGGGCAAGACCAAACCAAGTTTAACATGGGCTAGTCCACACCAAGTCCACACCAAGTCCAACATGGGCAAGTCCACACCAAGTTTAACATGGGCTAGTCCACACCAAGTCCACACCAAGTCCAACATAGGCTAGTCCACACCAAGTCCAACATGGGCTAGTCCACACCAAGTCCAACATGGGCAAGTCCACACCAAGTCCAACATGGGCAAGTCCACACCAAGTTTAACATGGGCTAGTCCACACCAAGTCCACACCAAGTCCAACATGGGCTAGTCCACACCACGTCCACACCAAGTCTAACATGAGCTAGTCCACACCACGCCCAACATGGGCTAGTCCACACCAAGTCCAACATGGCCTAGTCCACATCAAGTCCAACATGGGCAAGTCCACACCAAGTTTAACATGGGCTAGTCCACACCAAGTCCACACCAAGTCTAACATGGGCTAGTCCACACCAAGTCTAACATGGGCTAGTCCACACCAAGTCTAACATGGGCTAGTCCACACCAAGTCTAACATGGGCTAGTCCACACCAAGTCTAACATGGGCTAGTCCACACCAAGTCCCACATGGGCTAGTCCAAACCAAGTCTAACATGGGCTAGTCCACACCAAGTCCCACATGGGCTAGTCCACACCAAGTCTTACATGGGCTAGTCCACACCAAGTCCCACATGGGCTAGTCCAAACCAAGTCTAACATGGGCTAGTCCACACCAAGTCTAACATGGGCTAGTCCACACCAAGTCCAACATGGGCTAGTCCACACCAAGTCCCACATGGGCTAGTCCAAACCAAGTCTAACATGGGCTAGTCCACACCAAGTCTAACATGGGCTAGTCCACACCAAGTCCAACATGGGCTAGTCCACACCAAGTCTAACATGGGATAGTCCACACCAAGTCTAACATGGGCTAGTCCACACCAAGTCCAACATGGGCTAGTCCAAACCAAGTCCAACATGGGCTAGTCCCAACCAAGTCTAACATGGGCTAGTCCACACCTAGTCCACACCAAGTCTAACATGGGCTAGTCCACACCAAGTCTAACATGGGCTAGTCCACACCAAGTCCCACATGGGCTAGTCCAAACCAAGTCTAACATGGGCTAGTCCACACCAAGTCCCACATGGGCTAGTCCACACCAAGTCTTACATGGGCTAGTCCACACCAAGTCCCACATGGGCTAGTCCAAACCAAGTCTAACATGGGCTAGTCCACACCAAGTCTAACATGGGCTAGTCCACACCAAGTCCAACATGGGCTAGTCCAAACCAAGTCTAACATGGGATAGTCCACACCAAGTCTAACATGGGCTAGTCCAAACCAAGTCTAACATGGGCTAGTCCACACCAAGTCCCACATGGGCTAGTCCACACCAAGTCTTACATGGGCTAGTCCACACCAAGTCCCACATGGGCTAGTCCAAACCAAGTCTAACATGGGCTAGTCCACACCAAGTCTAACATGGGCTAGTCCACACCAAGTCCAACATGGGCTAGTCCAAACCAAGTCTAACATGGGATAGTCCACACCAAGTCTAACATGGGCTAGTCCCAACCAAGTCTAACATGGGCTAGTCCACACCAAGTCCACACCAAGTCCAACATGGGCAAGTCCACACCAAGTTTAACATGGGCTAGTCCACACCAAGTCCACACCAAGTCCAACATAGGCTAGTCCACACCAAGTCCAACATGGGCTAGTCCACACCAAGTCCCACATGGGCTAGTCCACACCAAGTTTAACATGGGCTAGTCCACACCAAGTCCACACCAAGTCCAAAATGGGCTAGTCCACACCAAGTCCAACATGGGCTAGTCCACACCAAGTCCAACATGGCCTAGTCCACACCAAGTCCAACATGGGCGAGTCCACACCAAGTTTAACATGGGCTAGTCCACACCAAGTCCACACCAAGTCTAACATGGGCTAGTCCACACCAAGTCTAACATGGGCTAGTCCACACCAAGTCTTACATGGGCTAGTCCACACCAAGTCCCACATGGGCTAGTCCACACCAAGTCTAACATGGGCTAGTCCACACCAAGTTCCACATGGGCTAGTCCAAACCAAGTCTAACATGGGCTAGTCCACACCTAGTCCACACCAAGTCTAACATGGGCTAGTCCACACCAAGTCTAACATGGGCTAGTCCACACCAAGTCCAACATGGGCTAGTCCAAACCAAGTCCAACATGGGCTAGTCCACACCAAGTCTAACATGGGCTAGTCCACACCAAGTCAAACATGGGCTAGTCCACACCAAGTCCCACATGGGCTAGTCCACACCAAGTCTAACATGGGCTAGTCCACACCAAGTCCCACATGGGCTAGTCCCAACCAAGTCTAACATGGGCTAGTCCACACCAAGTCCACACCAAGTCCAACATGGGCAAGTCCACACCAAGTTTAACATGGGCTAGTCCACACCAAGTCCACACCAAGTCCAACATAGGCTAGTCCACACCAAGTCCAACATGGGCTAGTCCACACCAAGTCCAACATGGGCAAGTCCACACCAAGTCCAACATGGGCAAGTCCACACCAAGTTTAACATGGGCTAGTCCACACCAAGTCCACACCAAGTCCAACATAGGCTAGTCCACACCAAGTCTAACATGGGCTAGTCCACACCAAGTCCCACATGGGCTAGTCCACACCAAGTTTAACATGGGCTAGTCCACACCAAGTCCACACCAAGTCCAAAATGGGCTAGTCCACACCAAGTCCAACATGGGCTAGTCCACACCAAGTCCAACATGGCCTAGTCCACACCAAGTCCAACATGGGCGAGTCCACACCAAGTTTAACATGGGCTAGTCCACACCAAGTCTTACATGGGCTAGTCCACACCAAGTCCCACATGGGCTAGTCCACACCAAGTCTAACATGGGCTAGTCCACACCAAGTTCCACACCAAGTCCAACATAGGCTAGTCCACACCAAGTCTAACATGGGCTAGTCCACACCACGCCCAACATGGGCTAGTCCACACCACGTCCACACCAAGTCTAACATAGGCTAGTCCACACCAAGTCTAACATGGGCTAGTCCACACCAAGTCCCACATGGGCTAGTCCACACCAAGTTTAACATGGGCTAGTCCACACCACGTCCACACCAAGTCTAACATGAGCTAGTCCACACCACGCCCAACATGGGCTAGTCCACACCAAGTCCAACATGGCCTAGTCCACACCAAGTCCAACATGGGCGAGTCCACACCAAGTTTAACATGGGCTAGTCCACACCAAGTCCACACCAAGTCTAACATGGGCTAGTCCACACCAAGTCTAACATGGGCTAGTCCACACCAAGTCTACACCAAGTCCAACATGGGCAAGTCCACACCAAGTTTAACATGGGCTAGTCCACACCAAGTCCACACCAAATCCAACATAGGCTAGTCCACACCAAGTCTAACATGGGCTAGTCCACACCAAGTCCACACCAAGTCCAAAATGGGCTAGTCCACACCAAGTCCAACATGGGATAGTCCACACCACGTCCACACCAAGTCTAACATGAGCTAGTCCACACCACGCCCAACATGGGCTAGTCCACACCAAGTCCAACATGGCCTAGTCCACACCAAGTCCAACATGGGCGAGTCCACACCAAGTTTCACATGGGCTAGTCCACACCAAGTCCACACCAAGTCTAACATGGGCTAGTCCACACCAAGTCTAACATGGGCTAGTCCACACCAAGACTTACATGGGCTAGTCCACACCAAGTCCCACATGGGCTAGTCCACACCAAGTCTAACATGGGCTAGTCCACACCAAGTCCCACATGGGCTAGTCCAAACCAAGTCTAACATGGGCTAGTCCACACCTAGTCCACACCAAGTCTAACATGGGCTAGTCCACACCAAGTCTAACATGGGCTAGTCCACACCAAGTCCAACATGGGCTAGTCCACACCAAGTCCAACATGGGCTAGTCCACACCAAGTCTACACCAAGTCCAACATGGGCTAGTCCACACCAAGTCCAACATGGGCTAGTCCACACCAAGTCCAACCTGGGCTAGTCCACACCAAGTCCAACATGGGCTAGTCCACACCAAGTCCAACATGGGCTAGTCCACACCAAGTCTAACATGGGCTAGTCCACACCAAGTCCAACATGGGCTAGTCCACACCAAGTCCAACATGGGCTAGTCCACACCAAGTCTAACATGGGCTAGTCCACACCAAGTCCACACCAAGTCCAACAAGGGCAAGTCCACACCAAGTTTAACATGGGCTAGTACACACCAAGTCCACACCAAGTCCAACAAGGGCAAGTCCACACAAAGTTTAACATGGGCTAGTACACACCAAGTCCACACCAAGTCCAACATGGGCAAGTCCACACCAAGTTTAACATGGGCTAGTCCACACCAAGTCCAACATGGGCAAGACCAAACCAAGTTTAACATGGGCTAGTCCACACCAAGTCCAACATGGGCAAGTCCACACCAAGTTTAACATGGGCTAGTCCACACCAAGTCCACACCAAGTCCAACATAGGCTAGTCCACACCAAGTCCAACATGGGCTAGTCCACACCAAGTCCAACATGGGCAAGTCCACACCAAGTCCAACATGGGCAAGTCCACACCAAGTTTAACATGGGCTAGTCCACACCAAGTCCACACCAAGTCCAACATGGGCTAGTCCACACCACGTCCACACCAAGTCTAACATGAGCTAGTCCACACCACGCCCAACATGGGCTAGTCCACACCAAGTCCAACATGGCCTAGTCCACATCAAGTCCAACATGGGCAAGTACACACCAAGTTTAACATGGGCTAGTCCACACCAAGTCTAACATGGGCTAGTCCACACCAAGTCTAACATGGGCTAGTCCACACCACGTCCACACCAAGTCTAACATGAGCTAGTCCACACCACGCCCAACATGGGCTAGTCCACACCAAGTCCAACATGGCCTAGTCCACATCAAGTCCAACATGGGCAAGTCCACACCAAGTTTAACATGGGCTAGTCCACACCAAGTCCACACCAAGTCTAACATGGGCTAGTCCACACCAAGTCTAACATGGGCTAGTCCACACCAAGTCTAACATGGGCTAGTCCACACCAAGTCTAACATGGGATAGTCCACACCAAGTCTAACATGGGCTAGTCCACACCAAGTCCCACATGGGCTAGTCCAAACCAAGTCTAACATGGGCTAGTCCACACCAAGTCCCACATGGGCTAGTCCACACCAGGTCTTACATGGGCTAGTCCACACCAAGTCCCACATGGGCTAGTCCAAACCAAGTCTAACATGGGCTAGTCCACACCAAGTCTAACATGGGCTAGTCCAAACCAAGTCTAACATGGGCTATATCACACCTAGTCCACACCAAGTCTAACATGGGCTAGTCCACACCAAGTCCAACATGGGCTAGTCCACACCACGTCCACACCAAGTCTAACATGAGCTAGTCCACACCAAGTCTAACATGGGCTAGTCCACACCAAGTCCAACATGAGCTAGTCCACACCAAGTCCAACATGGGCTAGTCCACACCAAGTCCAACATGGGCTAGACCACACCAAGTCTACACCAAGTCCAACATGGGCTAGTCCACACCAAGTCCAACATGGGCTAGTCCACACCAAGTCCAACATGGGCTAGTCCACACCAAGTCCAACATGGCCTAGTCCACATCAAGTCCAACATGGGCAAGTCCACACCAAGTTTAACATGGGCTAGTCCACACCAAGTCCACACCAAGTCTAACATGGGCTAGTCCACACCAAGTCTAACATGGGCTAGTCCACACCAAGTCTAACATGGGCTAGTCCACACCAAGTCTAACATGGGCTAGTCCACACCAAGTCTAACATGGGCTAGTCCACACCAAGTCCCACATGGGCTAGTCCAAACCAAGTCTAACATGGGCTAGTCCACACCAAGTCCCACATGGGCTAGTCCACACCAAGTCTTACATGGGCTAGTCCACACCAAGTCCCACATGGGCTAGTCCAAACCAAGTCTAACATGGGCTAGTCCACACCAAGTCTAACATGGGCTAGTCCACACCAAGTCCAACATGGGCTAGTCCACACCAAGTCCCACATGGGCTAGTCCAAACCAAGTCTAACATGGGCTAGTCCACACCAAGTCTAACATGGGCTAGTCCACACCAAGTCCAACATGGGCTAGTCCACACCAAGTCTAACATGGGATAGTCCACACCAAGTCTAACATGGGCTAGTCCACACCAAGTCCAACATGGGCTAGTCCAAACCAAGTCCAACATGGGCTAGTCCCAACCAAGTCTAACATGGGCTAGTCCACACCTAGTCCACACCAAGTCTAACATGGGCTAGTCCACACCAAGTCTAACATGGGCTAGTCCACACCAAGTCCCACATGGGCTAGTCCAAACCAAGTCTAACATGGGCTAGTCCACACCAAGTCCCACATGGGCTAGTCCACACCAAGTCTTACATGGGCTAGTCCACACCAAGTCCCACATGGGCTAGTCCAAACCAAGTCTAACATGGGCTAGTCCACACCAAGTCTAACATGGGCTAGTCCACACCAAGTCCAACATGGGCTAGTCCAAACCAAGTCTAACATGGGATAGTCCACACCAAGTCTAACATGGGCTAGTCCAAACCAAGTCTAACATGGGCTAGTCCACACCAAGTCCCACATGGGCTAGTCCACACCAAGTCTTACATGGGCTAGTCCACACCAAGTCCCACATGGGCTAGTCCAAACCAAGTCTAACATGGGCTAGTCCACACCAAGTCTAACATGGGCTAGTCCACACCAAGTCCAACATGGGCTAGTCCAAACCAAGTCTAACATGGGATAGTCCACACCAAGTCTAACATGGGCTAGTCCCAACCAAGTCTAACATGGGCTAGTCCACACCAAGTCCACACCAAGTCCAACATGGGCAAGTCCACACCAAGTTTAACATGGGCTAGTCCACACCAAGTCCACACCAAGTCCAACATAGGCTAGTCCACACCAAGTCCAACATGGGCTAGTCCACACCAAGTCCCACATGGGCTAGTCCACACCAAGTTTAACATGGGCTAGTCCACACCAAGTCCACACCAAGTCCAAAATGGGCTAGTCCACACCAAGTCCAACATGGGCTAGTCCACACCAAGTCCAACATGGCCTAGTCCACACCAAGTCCAACATGGGCGAGTCCACACCAAGTTTAACATGGGCTAGTCCACACCAAGTCCACACCAAGTCTAACATGGGCTAGTCCACACCAAGTCTAACATGGGCTAGTCCACACCAAGTCTTACATGGGCTAGTCCACACCAAGTCCCACATGGGCTAGTCCACACCAAGTCTAACATGGGCTAGTCCACACCAAGTTCCACATGGGCTAGTCCAAACCAAGTCTAACATGGGCTAGTCCACACCTAGTCCACACCAAGTCTAACATGGGCTAGTCCACACCAAGTCTAACATGGGCTAGTCCACACCAAGTCCAACATGGGCTAGTCCAAACCAAGTCCAACATGGGCTAGTCCACACCAAGTCTAACATGGGCTAGTCCACACCAAGTCAAACATGGGCTAGTCCACACCAAGTCCCACATGGGCTAGTCCACACCAAGTCTAACATGGGCTAGTCCACACCAAGTCCAACATGGGCTAGTCCACACCAAGTCCAACATGGGCTAGACCACACCAAGTCTACACCAAGTCCAACATGGGCTAGTCCACACCAAGTCCAACATGGGCTAGTCCACACCAAGTCCAACATGGGCTAGTCCACACCAAGTCCAACATGGCCTAGTCCACATCAAGTCCAACATGGGCAAGTCCACACCAAGTTTAACATGGGCTAGTCCACACCAAGTCCACACCAAGTCTAACATGGGCTAGTCCACACCAAGTCTAACATGGGCTAGTCCACACCAAGTCTAACATGGGCTAGTCCACACCAAGTCTAACATGGGCTAGTCCACACCAAGTCTAACATGGGCTAGTCCACACCAAGTCCCACATGGGCTAGTCCAAACCAAGTCTAACATGGGCTAGTCCACACCAAGTCCCACATGGGCTAGTCCACACCAAGTCTTACATGGGCTAGTCCACACCAAGTCCCACATGGGCTAGTCCAAACCAAGTCTAACATGGGCTAGTCCACACCAAGTCTAACATGGGCTAGTCCACACCAAGTCCAACATGGGCTAGTCCACACCAAGTCCCACATGGGCTAGTCCAAACCAAGTCTAACATGGGCTAGTCCACACCAAGTCTAACATGGGCTAGTCCACACCAAGTCCAACATGGGCTAGTCCACACCAAGTCTAACATGGGATAGTCCACACCAAGTCTAACATGGGCTAGTCCACACCAAGTCCAACATGGGCTAGTCCAAACCAAGTCCAACATGGGCTAGTCCCAACCAAGTCTAACATGGGCTAGTCCACACCTAGTCCACACCAAGTCTAACATGGGCTAGTCCACACCAAGTCTAACATGGGCTAGTCCACACCAAGTCCCACATGGGCTAGTCCAAACCAAGTCTAACATGGGCTAGTCCACACCAAGTCCCACATGGGCTAGTCCACACCAAGTCTTACATGGGCTAGTCCACACCAAGTCCCACATGGGCTAGTCCAAACCAAGTCTAACATGGGCTAGTCCACACCAAGTCTAACATGGGCTAGTCCACACCAAGTCCAACATGGGCTAGTCCAAACCAAGTCTAACATGGGATAGTCCACACCAAGTCTAACATGGGCTAGTCCAAACCAAGTCTAACATGGGCTAGTCCACACCAAGTCCCACATGGGCTAGTCCACACCAAGTCTTACATGGGCTAGTCCACACCAAGTCCCACATGGGCTAGTCCAAACCAAGTCTAACATGGGCTAGTCCACACCAAGTCTAACATGGGCTAGTCCACACCAAGTCCAACATGGGCTAGTCCAAACCAAGTCTAACATGGGATAGTCCACACCAAGTCTAACATAAGCTAGTCCCAACCAAGTCTAACATGGGCTAGTCCACACCAAGTCCACACCAAGTCCAACATGGGCAAGTCCACACCAAGTTTAACATGGGCTAGTCCACACCAAGTCCACACCAAGTCCAACATAGGCTAGTCCACACCAAGTCCAACATGGGCTAGTCCACACCAAGTCCCACATGGGCTAGTCCACACCAAGTTTAACATGGGCTAGTCCACACCAAGTCCACACCAAGTCCAAAATGGGCTAGTCCACACCAAGTCCAACATGGGCTAGTCCACACCAAGTCCAACATGGCCTAGTCCACACCAAGTCCAACATGGGCGAGTCCACACCAAGTTTAACATGGGCTAGTCCACACCAAGTCCACACCAAGTCTAACATGGGCTAGTCCACACCAAGTCTAACATGGGCTAGTCCACACCAAGTCTTACATGGGCTAGTCCACACCAAGTCCCACATGGGCTAGTCCACACCAAGTCTAACATGGGCTAGTCCACACCAAGTTCCACATGGGCTAGTCCAAACCAAGTCTAACATGGGCTAGTCCACACCTAGTCCACACCAAGTCTAACATGGGCTAGTCCACACCAAGTCTAACATGGGCTAGTCCACACCAAGTCCAACATGGGCTAGTCCAAACCAAGTCCAACATGGGCTAGTCCACACCAAGTCTAACATGGGCTAGTCCACACCAAGTCAAACATGGGCTAGTCCACACCAAGTCCCACATGGGCTAGTCCACACCAAGTCTAACATGGGCTAGTCCACACCAAGTCCCACATGGGCTAGTCCCAACCAAGTCTAACATGGGCTAGTCCACACCAAGTCCACACCAAGTCCAACATGGGCAAGTCCACACCAAGTTTAACATGGGCTAGTCCACACCAAGTCCACACCAAGTCCAACATAGGCTAGTCCACACCAAGTCCAACATGGGCTAGTCCACACCAAGTCCAACATGGGCAAGTCCACACCAAGTCCAACATGGGCAAGTCCACACCAAGTTTAACATGGGCTAGTCCACACCAAGTCCACACCAAGTCCAACATAGGCTAGTCCACACCAAGTCTAACATGGGCTAGTCCACACCAAGTCCCACATGGGCTAGTCCACACCAAGTTTAACATGGGCTAGTCCACACCAAGTCCACACCAAGTCCAAAATGGGCTAGTCCACACCAAGTCCAACATGGGCTAGTCCACACCAAGTCCAACATGGCCTAGTCCACACCAAGTCCAACATGGGCGAGTCCACACCAAGTTTAACATGGGCTAGTCCACACCAAGTCTTACATGGGCTAGTCCACACCAAGTCCCACATGGGCTAGTCCACACCAAGTCTAACATGGGCTAGTCCACACCAAGTTCCACACCAAGTCCAACATAGGCTAGTCCACACCAAGTCTAACATGGGCTAGTCCACACCACGCCCAACATGGGCTAGTCCACACCACGTCCACACCAAGTCTAACATAGGCTAGTCCACACCAAGTCTAACATGGGCTAGTCCACACCAAGTCCCACATGGGCTAGTCCACACCAAGTTTAACATGGGCTAGTCCACACCACGTCCACACCAAGTCTAACATGAGCTAGTCCACACCACGCCCAACATGGGCTAGTCCACACCAAGTCCAACATGGCCTAGTCCACACCAAGTCCAACATGGGCGAGTCCACACCAAGTTTAACATGGGCTAGTCCACACCAAGTCCACACCAAGTCTAACATGGGCTAGTCCACACCAAGTCTAACATGGGCTAGTCCACACCAAGTCTACACCAAGTCCAACATGGGCAAGTCCACACCAAGTTTAACATGGGCTAGTCCACACCAAGTCCACACCAAATCCAACATAGGCTAGTCCACACCAAGTCTAACATGGGCTAGTCCACACCAAGTCCCACATGGGCTAGTCCACACCAAGTTTAACATGGGCTAGTCCACACCAAGTCCACACCAAGTCCAAAATGGGCTAGTCCACACCAAGTCCAACATGGGATAGTCCACACCACGTCCACACCAAGTCTAACATGAGCTAGTCCACACCACGCCCAACATGGGCTAGTCCACACCAAGTCCAACATGGCCTAGTCCACACCAAGTCCAACATGGGCGAGTCCACACCAAGTTTAACATGGGCTAGTCCACACCAAGTCCACACCAAGTCTAACATGGGCTAGTCCACACCAAGTCTAACATGGGCTAGTCCACACCAAGACTTACATGGGCTAGTCCACACCAAGTCCCACATGGGCTAGTCCACACCAAGTCTAACATGGGCTAGTCCACACCAAGTCCCACATGGGCTAGTCCAAACCAAGTCTAACATGGGCTAGTCCACACCTAGTCCACACCAAGTCTAACATGGGCTAGTCCACACCAAGTCTAACATGGGCTAGTCCACACCAAGTCCAACATGGGCTAGTCCACACCAAGTCCAACATGGGCTAGTCCACACCAAGTCTACACCAAGTCCAACATGGGCTAGTCCACACCAAGTCCAACATGGGCTAGTCCACACCAAGTCCAACCTGGGCTAGTCCACACCAAGTCCAACATGGGCTAGTCCACACCAAGTCCAACATGGGCTAGTCCACACCAAGTCTAACATGGGCTAGTCCACACCAAGTCCAACATGGGCTAGTCCACACCAAGTCCAACATGGGCTAGTCCACACCAAGTCTAACATGGGCTAGTCCACACCAAGTCCACACCAAGTCCAACAAGGGCAAGTCCACACCAAGTTTAACATGGGCTAGTACACACCAAGTCCACACCAAGTCCAACAAGGGCAAGTCCACACAAAGTTTAACATGGGCTAGTACACACCAAGTCCACACCAAGTCCAACATGGGCAAGTCCACACCAAGTTTAACATGGGCTAGTCCACACCAAGTCCAACATGGGCAAGACCAAACCAAGTTTAACATGGGCTAGTCCACACCAAGTCCAACATGGGCAAGTCCACACCAAGTTTAACATGGGCTAGTCCACACCAAGTCCACACCAAGTCCAACATAGGCTAGTCCACACCAAGTCCAACATGGGCTAGTCCACACCAAGTCCAACATGGGCAAGTCCACACCAAGTCCAACATGGGCAAGTCCACACCAAGTTTAACATGGGCTAGTCCACACCAAGTCCACACCAAGTCTAACATGGGCTAGTCCACACCAAGTCTAACATGGGCTAGTCCACACCAAGTCCAACATGGGCTAGTCCAAACCAAGTCCAACATGGGCTAGTCCACACCAAGTCTAACATGGGCTAGTCCACACCAAGTCAAACATGGGCTAGTCCACACCAAGTCCCACATGGGCTAGTCCACACCAAGTCTAACATGGGCTAGTCCACACCAAGTCCCACATGGGCTAGTCCCAACCAAGTCTAACATGGGCTAGTCCACACCAAGTCCACACCAAGTCCAACATGGGCAAGTCCACACCAAGTTTAACATGGGCTAGTCCACACCAAGTCCACACCAAGTCCAACATAGGCTAGTCCACACCAAGTCTAACATGGGCTAGTCCACACCAAGTCCACACCAAGTCCAACATGGGCAAGTCCACACCAAGTTTAACATGGGCTAGTCCACACCAAGTCCACACCAAGTCCAACATAGGCTAGTCCACACCAAGTCTAACATGGGCTAGTCCACACCAAGTCCCACATGGGCTAGTCCACACCAAGTTTAACATGGGCTAGTCCACACCAAGTCCACACCAAGTCCAAAATGGGCTAGTCCACACCAAGTCCAACATGGGCTAGTCCACACCAAGTCCAACATGGCCTAGTCCACACCAAGTCCAACATGGGCGAGTCCACACCAAGTTTAACATGGGCTAGTCCACACCAAGTCTTACATGGGCTAGTCCACACCAAGTCCCACATGGGCTAGTCCACACCAAGTCTAACATGGGCTAGTCCACACCAAGTTCCACACCAAGTCCCACATGGGCTAGTCCACACCAAGTTTAACATGGGCTAGTCCACACCACGTCCACACCAAGTCTAACATGAGCTAGTCCACACCACGCCCAACATGGGCTAGTCCACACCAAGTCCAACATGGCCTAGTCCACACCAAGTCCAACATGGGCGAGTCCACACCAAGTTTAACATGGGCTAGTCCACACCAAGTCCACACCAAGTCTAACATGGGCTAGTCCACACCAAGTCTAACATGGGCTAGTCCACACCAAGTCTACACCAAGTCCAACATGGGCAAGTCCACACCAAGTTTAACATGGGCTAGTCCACACCAAGTCCACACCAAATCCAACATAGGCTAGTCCACACCAAGTCTAACATGGGCTAGTCCACACCAAGTCCCACATGGGCTAGTCCACACCAAGTTTAACATGGGCTAGTCCACACCAAGTCCACACCAAGTCCAAAATGGGCTAGTCCACACCAAGTCCAACATGGGATAGTCCACACCACGTCCACACCAAGTCTAACATGAGCTAGTCCACACCACGCCCAACATGGGCTAGTCCACACCAAGTCCAACATGGCCTAGTCCACACCAAGTCCAACATGGGCGAGTCCACACCAAGTTTAACATGGGCTAGTCCACACCAAGTCCACACCAAGTCTAACATGGGCTAGTCCACACCAAGTCTAACATGGGCTAGTCCACACCAAGACTTACATGGGCTAGTCCACACCAAGTCCCACATGGGCTAGTCCACACCAAGTCTAACATGGGCTAGTCCACACCAAGTCCCACATGGGCTAGTCCAAACCAAGTCTAACATGGGCTAGTCCACACCTAGTCCACACCAAGTCTAACATGGGCTAGTCCACACCAAGTCTAACATGGGCTAGTCCACACCAAGTCCAACATGGGCTAGTCCACACCAAGTCCAACATGGGCTAGTCCACACCAAGTCTACACCAAGTCCAACATGGGCTAGTCCACACCAAGTCCAACATGGGCTAGTCCACACCAAGTCCAACCTGGGCTAGTCCACACCAAGTCCAACATGGGCTAGTCCACACCAAGTCCAACATGGGCTAGTCCACACCAAGTCTAACATGGGCTAGTCCACACCAAGTCCAACATGGGCTAGTCCACACCAAGTCCAACATGGGCTAGTCCACACCAAGTCTAACATGGGCTAGTCCACACCAAGTCCACACCAAGTCCAACAAGGGCAAGTCCACACCAAGTTTAACATGGGCTAGTACACACCAAGTCCACACCAAGTCCAACAAGGGCAAGTCCACACAAAGTTTAACATGGGCTAGTACACACCAAGTCCACACCAAGTCCAACATGGGCAAGTCCACACCAAGTTTAACATGGGCTAGTCCACACCAAGTCCAACATGGGCAAGACCAAACCAAGTTTAACATGGGCTAGTCCACACCAAGTCCAACATGGGCAAGTCCACACCAAGTTTAACATGGGCTAGTCCACACCAAGTCCACACCAAGTCCAACATAGGCTAGTCCACACCAAGTCCAACATGGGCTAGTCCACACCAAGTCCAACATGGGCAAGTCCACACCAAGTCCAACATGGGCAAGTCCACACCAAGTTTAACATGGGCTAGTCCACACCAAGTCCACACCAAGTCCAACATGGGCTAGTCCACACCACGTCCACACCAAGTCTAACATGAGCTAGTCCACACCACGCCCAACATGGGCTAGTCCACACCAAGTCCAACATGGCCTAGTCCACATCAAGTCCAACATGGGCAAGTACACACCAAGTTTAACATGGGCTAGTCCACACCAAGTCTAACATGGGCTAGTCCACACCAAGTCTAACATGGGCTAGTCCACACCACGTCCACACCAAGTCTAACATGAGCTAGTCCACACCACGCCCAACATGGGCTAGTCCACACCAAGTCCAACATGGCCTAGTCCACATCAAGTCCAACATGGGCAAGTCCACACCAAGTTTAACATGGGCTAGTCCACACCAAGTCCACACCAAGTCTAACATGGGCTAGTCCACACCAAGTCTAACATGGGCTAGTCCACACCAAGTCTAACATGGGCTAGTCCACACCAAGTCTAACATGGGATAGTCCACACCAAGTCTAACATGGGCTAGTCCACACCAAGTCCCACATGGGCTAGTCCAAACCAAGTCTAACATGGGCTAGTCCACACCAAGTCCCACATGGGCTAGTCCACACCAGGTCTTACATGGGCTAGTCCACACCAAGTCCCACATGGGCTAGTCCAAACCAAGTCTAACATGGGCTAGTCCACACCAAGTCTAACATGGGCTAGTCCAAACCAAGTCTAACATGGGCTATATCACACCTAGTCCACACCAAGTCTAACATGGGCTAGTCCACACCAAGTCCAACATGGGCTAGTCCACACCACGTCCACACCAAGTCTAACATGAGCTAGTCCACACCAAGTCTAACATGGGCTAGTCCACACCAAGTCCAACATGAGCTAGTCCACACCAAGTCCAACATGGGCTAGTCCACACCAAGTCCAACATGGGCTAGACCACACCAAGTCTACACCAAGTCCAACATGGGCTAGTCCACACCAAGTCCAACATGGGCTAGTCCACACCAAGTCCAACATGGGCTAGTCCACACCAAGTCTAACATGGGCTAGTCCACACCAAGTCCAACATGGGCTAGTCCACACCAAGTCCAACATGGGCAAGTCCACACCAAGTTTAACATGGGCTAGTCCACACCAAGTCCACACCAAGTCCAACATGGGCAAGTCCACACAAAGTTTAACATGGGCTAGTACACACCAAGTCCACACCAAGTCCAACAAGGGCAAGTCCACACCAAGTTTAACATGGGCTAGTCCACACCAAGTCCACACCAGGTCCAACATGGGCTAGTCCACACCAAGTCCAACATGGGCTAGTCCACACCAAGTCCAAAATGGGCTAGTCCACACCAAGTCCAACATGGGCTAGTCCACACCACGTCCACACCAAGTCTAACATGAGCTAGTCCACACCACGCCCAACATGGGCTAGTCCACACCAAGTCCAACATGGCCTAGTCCACACCAAGTCCAACATGGGCTAGTCCACACCAAGTCCAACATGGGCTAGTCCACACCAAGTCTACACCAAGTCCAACATGGGCTAGTCCACACCAAGTCCAACATGGGCTAGTCCACACCAAGTCCAACATGGGCTAGTCCACACCAAGTCCACAGCCAAGTCCAACATGGGCTAGTCCACACCAAGTCCAACATGGGCTAGTCCACACCAAGTCCAACATGAGCTAGTCCACACCAAGTCCATCACGGGCTAGTCCACACCAAGTCCACACCAGGTCTAACATGGGCTAGTCCACACCAAGTCTAACATGGGCTAGTCCACACCAAGTCTAACATGGGCTAGTCCACACCAAGTCTAACATGGGCTAGTCCACACCAAGTCTAACATGGGCTAGTCCACACCAAGTCTAACATGGGCTAGTCCACACCAAGTCTAACATGGGCTAGTCCAAACCAAGTCTAACATGGGCTAGTCCACACCTAGTCCACACCAAGTCTAACATGGGCTAGTCCACACCAAGTCTAACATGGGCTAGTCCACACCAAGTCCAACATGGGCTAGTCCAAATCAAGTCTAACATGGGCTAGTCCACACCAAGTCTAACATGGGCTAGTCCACACCAAGTCCAACATGAGCTAGTCCACACCAAGTCCAACATGGGCTAGTCCACACCACGTCCACACCAAGTCTAACATGAGCTAGTCCACACCACGTCCAACATGGGCTAGTCCACACCAAGTCCAACATGGGCTAGTCCACACCAAGTCTACACCAAGTCCAACATGGGCTAGTCCACACCAAGTCCAACATGGGCTAGTCCACACCAAGTCCAACATGGGCTAGTCCACACCAAGTCTAACATGGGCTAGTCCACACCAAGTCCAACATGGGCTAGTCCACACCAAGTCCACACCAAGTCTAACATGGGCTAGTCCACACCAAGTCTAACATGGGCTAGTCCACACCAAGTCTACACCAAGTCCAACATGGGCAAGTCCACACCAAGTTTAACATGGGCTAGTCCACACCAAGTCCACACCAAATCCAACATAGGCTAGTCCACACCAAGTCTAACATGGGCTAGTCCACACCAAGTCCCACATGGGCTAGTCCACACCAAGTTTAACATGGGCTAGTCCACACCAAGTCCACACCAAGTCCAAAATGGGCTAGTCCACACCAAGTCCAACATGGGCTAGTCCACACCACGTCCACACCAAGTCTAACATGAGCTAGTCCACACCACGCCCAACATGGGCTAGTCCACACCAAGTCCAACATGGCCTAGTCCACACCAAGTCCAACATGGGCGAGTCCACACCAAGTTTAACATGGGCTAGTCCACACCAAGTCCACACCAAGTCTAACATGGGCTAGTGCACACCAAGTCTAACATGGGCTAGTCCACACAAAGACTTACATGGGCTAGTCCACACCAAGTCCCACATGGGCTAGTCCACACCAAGTCTAACATGGGCTAGTCCACACCAAGTCCCACATGGGCTAGTCCAAACCAAGTCTAACATGGGCTAGTCCACACCTAGTCCACACCAAGTCTAACATGGGCTAGTCCACACCAAGTCTAACATGGGCAAGTCCACACCAAGTTTAACATGGGCTAGTCCACACCAAGTCCACACCAAGTCCAACATGGGCAAGTCCACACAAAGTTTAACATGGGCTAGTACACACCAAGTCCACACCAAGTCCAACAAGGGCAAGTCCACACCAAGTTTAACATGGGCTAGTCCACACCAAGTCCACACCAGGTCCAACATGGGCTAGTCCACACCAAGTCCAACATGGGCTAGTCCACACCAAGTCCAAAATGGGCTAGTCCACACCAAGTCCAACATGGGCTAGTCCACACCACGTCCACACCAAGTCTAACATGAGCTAGTCCACACCACGCCCAACATGGGCTAGTCCACACCAAGTCCAACATGGCCTAGTCCACACCAAGTCCAACATGGGCTAGTCCACACCAAGTCCAACATGGGCTAGTCCACACCAAGTCTACACCAAGTCCAACATGGGCTAGTCCACACCAAGTCCAACATGGGCTAGTCCACACCAAGTCCAACATGGGCTAGTCCACACCAAGTCCACAGCCAAGTCCAACATGGGCTAGTCCACACCAAGTCCAACATGGGCTAGTCCACACCAAGTCCAACATGAGCTAGTCCACACCAAGTCCATCACGGGCTAGTCCACACCAAGTCCACACCAGGTCTAACATGGGCTAGTCCACACCAAGTCTAACATGGGCTAGTCCACACCAAGTCTAACATGGGCTAGTCCACACCAAGTCTAACATGGGCTAGTCCACACCAAGTCTAACATGGGCTAGTCCACACCAAGTCTAACATGGGCTAGTCCACACCAAGTCTAACATGGGCTAGTCCAAACCAAGTCTAACATGGGCTAGTCCACACCTAGTCCACACCAAGTCTAACATGGGCTAGTCCACACCAAGTCTAACATGGGCTAGTCCACACCAAGTCCAACATGGGCTAGTCCAAATCAAGTCTAACATGGGCTAGTCCACACCAAGTCTAACATGGGCTAGTCCACACCAAGTCCAACATGAGCTAGTCCACACCAAGTCCAACATGGGCTAGTCCACACCACGTCCACACCAAGTCTAACATGAGCTAGTCCACACCACGTCCAACATGGGCTAGTCCACACCAAGTCCAACATGGGCTAGTCCACACCAAGTCTACACCAAGTCCAACATGGGCTAGTCCACACCAAGTCCAACATGGGCTAGTCCACACCAAGTCCAACATGGGCTAGTCCACACCAAGTCTAACATGGGCTAGTCCACACCAAGTCCAACATGGGCTAGTCCACACCAAGTCCACACCAAGTCTAACATGGGCTAGTCCACACCAAGTCTAACATGGGCTAGTCCACACCAAGTCTACACCAAGTCCAACATGGGCAAGTCCACACCAAGTTTAACATGGGCTAGTCCACACCAAGTCCACACCAAATCCAACATAGGCTAGTCCACACCAAGTCTAACATGGGCTAGTCCACACCAAGTCCCACATGGGCTAGTCCACACCAAGTTTAACATGGGCTAGTCCACACCAAGTCCACACCAAGTCCAAAATGGGCTAGTCCACACCAAGTCCAACATGGGCTAGTCCACACCACGTCCACACCAAGTCTAACATGAGCTAGTCCACACCACGCCCAACATGGGCTAGTCCACACCAAGTCCAACATGGCCTAGTCCACACCAAGTCCAACATGGGCGAGTCCACACCAAGTTTAACATGGGCTAGTCCACACCAAGTCCACACCAAGTCTAACATGGGCTAGTGCACACCAAGTCTAACATGGGCTAGTCCACACCAAGACTTACATGGGCTAGTCCACACCAAGTCCCACATGGGCTAGTCCACACCAAGTCTAACATGGGCTAGTCCACACCAAGTCCCACATGGGCTAGTCCAAACCAAGTCTAACATGGGCTAGTCCACACCTAGTCCACACCAAGTCTAACATGGGCTAGTCCACACCAAGTCTAACATGGGCTAGTCCACACCAAGTCCAACATGGGCTAGTCCAAATCAAGTCTAACATGGGCAAGTCCACACAAAGTTTAACATGGGCTAGTACACACCAAGTCCACACCAAGTCCAACAAGGGCAAGTCCACACCAAGTTTAACATGGGCTAGTCCACACCAAGTCCACACCAGGTCCAACATGGGCTAGTCCACACCAAGTCCAACATGGGCTAGTCCACACCAAGTCCAAAATGGGCTAGTCCACACCAAGTCCAACATGGGCTAGTCCACACCACGTCCACACCAAGTCTAACATGAGCTAGTCCACACCACGCCCAACATGGGCTAGTCCACACCAAGTCCAACATGGCCTAGTCCACACCAAGTCCAACATGGGCTAGTCCACACCAAGTCCAACATGGGCTAGTCCACACCAAGTCTACACCAAGTCCAACATGGGCTAGTCCACACCAAGTCCAACATGGGCTAGTCCACACCAAGTCCAACATGGGCTAGTCCACACCAAGTCCACAGCCAAGTCCAACATGGGCTAGTCCACACCAAGTCCAACATGGGCTAGTCCACACCAAGTCCAACATGAGCTAGTCCACACCAAGTCCATCACGGGCTAGTCCACACCAAGTCCACACCAGGTCTAACATGGGCTAGTCCACACCAAGTCTAACATGGGCTAGTCCACACCAAGTCTAACATGGGCTAGTCCACACCAAGTCTAACATGGGCTAGTCCACACCAAGTCTAACATGGGCTAGTCCACACCAAGTCTAACATGGGCTAGTCCACACCAAGTCTAACATGGGCTAGTCCAAACCAAGTCTAACATGGGCTAGTCCACACCTAGTCCACACCAAGTCTAACATGGGCTAGTCCACACCAAGTCTAACATGGGCTAGTCCACACCAAGTCCAACATGGGCTAGTCCAAATCAAGTCTAACATGGGCTAGTCCACACCAAGTCTAACATGGGCTAGTCCACACCAAGTCCAACATGAGCTAGTCCACACCAAGTCCAACATGGGCTAGTCCACACCACGTCCACACCAAGTCTAACATGAGCTAGTCCACACCACGTCCAACATGGGCTAGTCCACACCAAGTCCAACATGGGCTAGTCCACACCAAGTCTACACCAAGTCCAACATGGGCTAGTCCACACCAAGTCCAACATGGGCTAGTCCACACCAAGTCCAACATGGGCTAGTCCACACCAAGTCTAACATGGGCTAGTCCACACCAAGTCCAACATGGGCTAGTCCACACCAAGTCCACACCAAGTCTAACATGGGCTAGTCCACACCAAGTCTAACATGGGCTAGTCCACACCAAGTCTACACCAAGTCCAACATGGGCAAGTCCACACCAAGTTTAACATGGGCTAGTCCACACCAAGTCCACACCAAATCCAACATAGGCTAGTCCACACCAAGTCTAACATGGGCTAGTCCACACCAAGTCCCACATGGGCTAGTCCACACCAAGTTTAACATGGGCTAGTCCACACCAAGTCCACACCAAGTCCAAAATGGGCTAGTCCACACCAAGTCCAACATGGGCTAGTCCACACCACGTCCACACCAAGTCTAACATGAGCTAGTCCACACCACGCCCAACATGGGCTAGTCCACACCAAGTCCAACATGGCCTAGTCCACACCAAGTCCAACATGGGAGAGTCCACACCAAGTTTAACATGGGCTAGTCCACACCAAGTCCACACCAAGTCTAACATGGGCTAGTGCACACCAAGTCTAACATGGGCTAGTCCACACCAAGACTTACATGGGCTAGTCCACACCAAGTCCCACATGGGCTAGTCCACACCAAGTCTAACATGGGCTAGTCCACACCAAGTCCCACATGGGCTAGTCCAAACCAAGTCTAACATGGGCTAGTCCACACCTAGTCCACACCAAGTCTAACATGGGCTAGTCCACACCAAGTCTAACATGGGCTAGTCCACACCAAGTCCAACATGGGCTAGTCCAAATCAAGTCTAACATGGGCTAGTCCACACCAAGTCCAACATGGGCTAGTCCACACCAAGTCTAACATGGGCTAGTCCACACCAAGTCCAACATGGGCTAGTCCACACCAAGTCCAACATGGGCTAGTCCACACCAAGTCTAACATGGGCTAGTCCACACCAAGTCCACACCAAGTCCAACAAGGGCAAGTCCACACCAAGTTTAACATGGGCTAGTACACACCAAGTCCACACCAAGTCCAACAAGGGCAAGTCCACACAAAGTTTAACATGGGCTAGTACACACCAAGTCCACACCAAGTCCAACATGGGCAAGTCCACACCAAGTTTAACATGGGCTAGTCCACACCAAGTCCAACATGGGCAAGACCAAACCAAGTTTAACATGGGCTAGTCCACACCAAGTCCAACATGGGCAAGTCCACACCAAGTTTAACATGGGCTAGTCCACACCAAGTCCACACCAAGTCCAACATGGGCTAGTCCACACCACGTCCACACCAAGTCTAACATGAGCTAGTCCACACCACGCCCAACATGGGCTAGTCCACACCAAGTCCAACATGGCCTAGTCCACATCAAGTCCAACATGGGCAAGTACACACCAAGTTTAACATGGGCTAGTCCACACCAAGTCTAACATGGGCTAGTCCACACCAAGTCTAACATGGGCTAGTCCACACCACGTCCACACCAAGTCTAACATGAGCTAGTCCACACCACGCCCAACATGGGCTAGTCCACACCAAGTCCAACATGGCCTAGTCCACATCAAGTCCAACATGGGCAAGTCCACACCAAGTTTAACATGGGCTAGTCCACA
Source organism: Oncorhynchus kisutch (assembly GCF_002021735.2). Lineage (NCBI taxonomy): Eukaryota > Metazoa > Chordata > Actinopteri > Salmoniformes > Salmonidae > Oncorhynchus > Oncorhynchus kisutch. The sequence continues at coordinate 44,340,213 of NC_034202.2, read as the reverse complement.
CCAAGTCCACACCAAGTCTAACATGGGCTAGTCCACACCAAGTCTAACATGGGCTAGTCCACACCAAGTCTAACATGGGCTAGTCCACACCAAGTCTAACATGGGATAGTCCACACCAAGTCTAACATGGGCTAGTCCACACCAAGTCCCACATGGGCTAGTCCAAACCAAGTCTAACATGGGCTAGTCCACACCAAGTCCCACATGGGCTAGTCCACACCAGGTCTTACATGGGCTAGTCCACACCAAGTCCCACATGGGCTAGTCCAAACCAAGTCTAACATGGGCTAGTCCACACCAAGTCTAACATGGGCTAGTCCAAACCAAGTCTAACATGGGCTATATCACACCTAGTCCACACCAAGTCTAACATGGGCTAGTCCACACCAAGTCCAACATGGGCTAGTCCACACCACGTCCACACCAAGTCTAACATGAGCTAGTCCACACCAAGTCTAACATGGGCTAGTCCACACCAAGTCCAACATGAGCTAGTCCACACCAAGTCCAACATGGGCTAGTCCACACCAAGTCCAACATGGGCTAGTCCACACCAAGTCTACACCAAGTCCAACATGGGCTAGTCCACACCAAGTCCAACATGGGCTAGTCCACACCAAGTCCAACATGGGCTAGTCCACACCAAGTCTAACATGGGCTAGTCCACACCAAGTCCAACATGGGCTAGTCCACACCAAGTCCAACATGGGCAAGTCCACACCAAGTTTAACATGGGCTAGTCCACACCAAGTCCACACCAAGTCCAACATGGGCAAGTCCACACAAAGTTTAACATGGGCTAGTACACACCAAGTCCACACCAAGTCCAACAAGGGCAAGTCCACACCAAGTTTAACATGGGCTAGTCCACACCAAGTCCAACATGGGCTAGTCCACACCAAGTCCAAAATGGGCTAGTCCACACCAAGTCCAACATGGGCTAGTCCACACCACGTCCACACCAAGTCTAACATGAGCTAGTCCACACCACGCCCAACATGGGCTAGTCCACACCAAGTCCAACATGGCCTAGTCCACACCAAGTCCAACATGGGCTAGTCCACACCAAGTCCAACATGGGCTAGTCCACACCAAGTCTACACCAAGTCCAACATGGGCTAGTCCACACCAAGTCCAACATGGGCTAGTCCACACCAAGTCCAACATGGGCTAGTCCACACCAAGTCCACAGCCAAGTCCAACATGGGCTAGTCCACACCAAGTCCAACATGGGCTAGTCCACACCAAGTCCAACATGAGCTAGTCCACACCAAGTCCATCACGGGCTAGTCCACACCAAGTCCACACCAGGTCTAACATGGGCTAGTCCACACCAAGTCTAACATGGGCTAGTCCACACCAAGTCTAACATGGGCTAGTCCACACCAAGTCTAACATGGGCTAGTCCACACCAAGTCTAACATGGGCTAGTCCACACCAAGTCTAACATGGGCTAGTCCACACCAAGTCTAACATGGGCTAGTCCAAACCAAGTCTAACATGGGCTAGTCCACACCAAGTCCAACATGAGCTAGTCCACACCAAGTCCAACATGGGCTAGTCCACACCACGTCCACACCAAGTCTAACATGAGCTAGTCCACACCACGTCCAACATGGGCTAGTCCACACCAAGTCCAACATGGGCTAGTCCACACCAAGTCTACACCAAGTCCAACATGGGCTAGTCCACACCAAGTCCAACATGGGCTAGTCCACACCAAGTCCAACATGGGCTAGTCCACACCAAGTCCAACATGGGCTAGTCCACACCAAGTCCAACATGGGCTAGTCCACACCAAGTCCAACATGGGCAAGTCCACACCAAGTCCAACATGGGCTAGTCCACACCAAGTCTACACCAAGTCCAACATGGGCTAGTCCACACCAAGTCCAACATGGGCTAGTCCACACCAAGTCCAACATGGGCTAGTCCACACCAAGTCTAACATGGGCTAGTCCACACCAAGTCCAACATGGGCTAGTCCACACCAAGTCCAACATGGGCAAGTCCACACCAAGTTTAACATGGGCTAGTCCACACCAAGTCCACACCAAGTCCAACATGGGCAAGTCCACACAAAGTTTAACATGGGCTAGTACACACCAAGTCCACACCAAGTCCAACAAGGGCAAGTCCACACCAAGTTTAACATGGGCTAGTCCACACCAAGTCCAACATGGGCTAGTCCACACCAAGTCCAAAATGGGCTAGTCCACACCAAGTCCAACATGGGCTAGTCCACACCACGTCCACACCAAGTCTAACATGAGCTAGTCCACACCACGCCCAACATGGGCTAGTCCACACCAAGTCCAACATGGCCTAGTCCACACCAAGTCCAACATGGGCTAGTCCACACCAAGTCCAACATGGGCTAGTCCACACCAAGTCTACACCAAGTCCAACATGGGCTAGTCCACACCAAGTCCAACATGGGCTAGTCCACACCAAGTCCAACATGGGCTAGTCCACACCAAGTCCACAGCCAAGTCCAACATGGGCTAGTCCACACCAAGTCCAACATGGGCTAGTCCACACCAAGTCCAACATGAGCTAGTCCACACCAAGTCCATCACGGGCTAGTCCACACCAAGTCCACACCAGGTCTAACATGGGCTAGTCCACACCAAGTCTAACATGGGCTAGTCCACACCAAGTCTAACATGGGCTAGTCCACACCAAGTCTAACATGGGCTAGTCCACACCAAGTCTAACATGGGCTAGTCCACACCAAGTCTAACATGGGCTAGTCCACACCAAGTCTAACATGGGCTAGTCCAAACCAAGTCTAACATGGGCTAGTCCACACCAAGTCCAACATGAGCTAGTCCACACCAAGTCCAACATGGGCTAGTCCACACCACGTCCACACCAAGTCTAACATGAGCTAGTCCACACCACGTCCAACATGGGCTAGTCCACACCAAGTCCAACATGGGCTAGTCCACACCAAGTCTACACCAAGTCCAACATGGGCTAGTCCACACCAAGTCCAACATGGGCTAGTCCACACCAAGTCCAACATGGGCTAGTCCACACCAAGTCCAACATGGGCTAGTCCACACCAAGTCCAACATGGGCTAGTCCACACCAAGTCCAACATGGGCAAGTCCACACCAAGTTTAACATGGGCTAGTCCACACCAAGGCCACACCAAGTCCAACATGGGCAAGTCCACACAAAGTTTAACATGGGCTAGTACACACCAAGTCCACACCAAGTCCAACAAGGGCAAGTCCACACCAAGTTTAACATGGGCTAGTCCACACCAAGTCCACACCAGGTCCAACATGGGCTAGTCCACACCAAGTCCAACATGGGCTAGTCCACACCAAGTCCAAAATGGGCTAGTCCACACCAAGTCCAACATGGGCTAGTCCACACCACGTCCACACCAAGTCTAACATGAGCTAGTCCACACCACGCCCAACATGGGCTAGTCCACACCAAGTCCAACATGGCCTAGTCCACACCAAGTCCAACATGGGCTAGCCCACACCAAGTCCAACATGGGCTAGTCCACACCAAGTCTACGCCAAGTCCAACATGGGCTAGTCCACACCAAGTCCAACATGGGCTAGTCCACACCAAGTCCAACATGGGCTAGTCCACACCAAGTCCACAGCCAAGTCCAACATGGGCTAGTCCACACCAAGTCCAACATGGGCTAGTCCACACCAAGTCCAACATGAGCTAGTCCACACCAAGTCCATCACGGGCTAGTCCACACCAAGTCCACACCAGGTCTAACATGGGCTAGTCCACACCAAGTCTAACATGGGCTAGTCCACACCAAGTCTAACATGGGCTAGTCCACACCAAGTCTAACATGGGCTAGTCCACACCAAGTCTAACATGGGCTAGTCCACACCAAGTCTAACATGGGCTAGTCCACACCAAGTCCCACATGGGCTAGTCCAAACCAAGTCTAACATGGGCTAGTCCACACCAAGTCCCACATGGGCTAGTCCACACCAAGTCTTACATGGGCTAGTCCACACCAAGTCCCACATGGGCTAGTCCAAACCAAGTCTAACATGGGCTAGTCCACACCAAGTCTAACATGGGCTAGTCCAAACCAAGTCTAACATGGGCTAGTCCACACCTAGTCCACACCAAGTCTAACATGGGCTAGTCCACACCAAGTCTAACATGGGCTAGTCCACACCAAGTCCAACATGGGCTAGTCCAAATCAAGTCTAACATGGGCTAGTCCACACCAAGTCTAACATGGGCTAGTCCACACCAAGTCCAACATGAGCTAGTCCACACCAAGTCCAACATGGGCTAGTCCACACCACGTCCACACCAAGTCTAACATGAGCTAGTCCACACCACGTCCAACATGGGCTAGTCCACACCAAGTCCAACATGGGCTAGTCCACACCAAGTCTACACCAAGTCCAACATGGGCTAGTCCACACCAAGTCCAACATGGGCTAGTCCACACCAAGTCCAACATGGGCTAGTCCACACCAAGTCTAACATGGGCTAGTCCACACCAAGTCCAACATGGGCTAGTCCACACCAAGTCCACACCAAGTCCAACATGGGCTAGTCCACACCACGTCCACACCAAGTCTAACATGAGCTAGTCCACACCACGCCCAACATGGGCTAGTCCACACCAAGTCCAACATGGCCTAGTCCACATCAAGTCCAACATGGGCAAGTACACACCAAGTTTAACATGGGCTAGTCCACACCAAGTCTAACATGGGCTAGTCCACACCAAGTCTAACATGGGCTAGTCCACACCACGTCCACACCAAGTCTAACATGAGCTAGTCCACACCACGCCCAACATGGGCTAGTCCACACCAAGTCTAACATGGGCTAGTCCACACCAAGTCCAACATGAGCTAGTCCACACCAAGTCCAACATGGGCTAGTCCACACCAAGTCCAACATGGGCTAGTCCACACCAAGTCTACACCAAGTCCAACATGGGCTAGTCCACACCAAGTCCAACATGGGCTAGTCCACACCAAGTCCAACATGGGCTAGTCCACACCAAGTCTAACATGGGCTAGTCCACACCAAGTCCAACATGGGCTAGTCCACACCAAGTCCAACATGGGCAAGTCCACACCAAGTTTAACATGGGCTAGTCCACACCAAGTCCACACCAAGTCCAACATGGGCAAGTCCACACAAAGTTTAACATGGGCTAGTACACACCAAGTCCACACCAAGTCCAACAAGGGCAAGTCCACACCAAGTTTAACATGGGCTAGTCCACACCAAGTCCAACATGGGCTAGTCCACACCAAGTCCAAAATGGGCTAGTCCACACCAAGTCCAACATGGGCTAGTCCACACCACGTCCACACCAAGTCTAACATGAGCTAGTCCACACCACGCCCAACATGGGCTAGTCCACACCAAGTCCAACATGGCCTAGTCCACACCAAGTCCAACATGGGCTAGTCCACACCAAGTCCAACATGGGCTAGTCCACACCAAGTCTACACCAAGTCCAACATGGGCTAGTCCACACCAAGTCCAACATGGGCTAGTCCACACCAAGTCCAACATGGGCTAGTCCACACCAAGTCCACAGCCAAGTCCAACATGGGCTAGTCCACACCAAGTCCAACATGGGCTAGTCCACACCAAGTCCAACATGAGCTAGTCCACACCAAGTCCATCACGGGCTAGTCCACACCAAGTCCACACCAGGTCTAACATGGGCTAGTCCACACCAAGTCTAACATGGGCTAGTCCACACCAAGTCTAACATGGGCTAGTCCACACCAAGTCTAACATGGGCTAGTCCACACCAAGTCTAACATGGGCTAGTCCACACCAAGTCTAACATGGGCTAGTCCACACCAAGTCTAACATGGGCTAGTCCAAACCAAGTCTAACATGGGCTAGTCCACACCTAGTCCACACCAAGTCTAACATGGGCTAGTCCACACCAAGTCTAACATGGGCTAGTCCACACCAAGTCCAACATGGGCTAGTCCAAATCAAGTCTAACATGGGCTAGTCCACACCAAGTCTAACATGGGCTAGTCCACACCAAGTCCAACATGAGCTAGTCCACACCAAGTCCAACATGGGCTAGTCCACACCACGTCCACACCAAGTCTAACATGAGCTAGTCCACACCACGTCCAACATGGGCTAGTCCACACCAAGTCCAACATGGGCTAGTCCACACCAAGTCTACACCAAGTCCAACATGGGCTAGTCCACACCAAGTCCAACATGGGCTAGTCCACACCAAGTCCAACATGGGCTAGTCCACACCAAGTCTAACATGGGCTAGTCCACACCAAGTCCAACATGGGCTAGTCCACACCAAGTCCAACATGGGCAAGTCCACACCAAGTTTAACATGGGCTAGTCCACACCAAGGCCACACCAAGTCCAACATGGGCAAGTCCACACAAAGTTTAACATGGGCTAGTACACACCAAGTCCACACCAAGTCCAACAAGGGCAAGTCCACACCAAGTTTAACATGGGCTAGTCCACACCAAGTCCACACCAGGTCCAACATGGGCTAGTCCACACCAAGTCCAACATGGGCTAGTCCACACCAAGTCCAAAATGGGCTAGTCCACACCAAGTCCAACATGGGCTAGTCCACACCACGTCCACACCAAGTCTAACATGAGCTAGTCCACACCACGCCCAACATGGGCTAGTCCACACCAAGTCCAACATGGCCTAGTCCACACCAAGTCCAACATGGGCTAGTCCACACCAAGTCCAACATGGGCTAGTCCACACCAAGTCTACGCCAAGTCCAACATGGGCTAGTCCACACCAAGTCCAACATGGGCTAGTCCACACCAAGTCCAACATGGGCTAGTCCACACCAAGTCCACAGCCAAGTCCAACATGGGCTAGTCCACACCAAGTCCAACATGGGCTAGTCCACACCAAGTCCAACATGAGCTAGTCCACACCAAGTCCATCACGGGCTAGTCCACACCAAGTCCACACCAGGTCTAACATGGGCTAGTCCACACCAAGTCTAACATGGGCTAGTCCACACCAAGTCTAACATGGGCTAGTCCACACCAAGTCTAACATGGGCTAGTCCACACCAAGTCTAACATGGGCTAGTCCACACCAAGTCTAACATGGGCTAGTCCACACCAAGTCCCACATGGGCTAGTCCAAACCAAGTCTAACATGGGCTAGTCCACACCAAGTCCCACATGGGCTAGTCCACACCAAGTCTTACATGGGCTAGTCCACACCAAGTCCCACATGGGCTAGTCCAAACCAAGTCTAACATGGGCTAGTCCACACCAAGTCTAACATGGGCTAGTCCAAACCAAGTCTAACATGGGCTAGTCCACACCTAGTCCACACCAAGTCTAACATGGGCTAGTCCACACCAAGTCTAACATGGGCTAGTCCACACCAAGTCCAACATGGGCTAGTCCAAATCAAGTCTAACATGGGCTAGTCCACACCAAGTCTAACATGGGCTAGTCCACACCAAGTCCCACATGGGCTAGTCCAAACCAAGTCTAACATGGGCTAGTCCACACCAAGTCCCACATGGGCTAGTCCACACCAGGTCTTACATGGGCTAGTCCACACCAAGTCCCACATGGGCTAGTCCAAACCAAGTCTAACATGGGCTAGTCCACACCAAGTCTAACATGGGCTAGTCCAAACCAAGTCTAACATGGGCTATATCACACCTAGTCCACACCAAGTCTAACATGGGCTAGTCCACACCAAGTCCAACATGGGCTAGTCCACACCACGTCCACACCAAGTCTAACATGAGCTAGTCCACACCAAGTCTAACATGGGCTAGTCCACACCAAGTCCAACATGAGCTAGTCCACACCAAGTCCAACATGGGCTAGTCCACACCAAGTCCAACATGGGCTAGTCCACACCAAGTCTACACCAAGTCCAACATGGGCTAGTCCACACCAAGTCCAACATGGGCTAGTCCACACCAAGTCCAACATGGGCTAGTCCACACCAAGTCTAACATGGGCTAGTCCACACCAAGTCCAACATGGGCTAGTCCACACCAAGTCCAACATGGGCAAGTCCACACCAAGTTTAACATGGGCTAGTCCACACCAAGTCCACACCAAGTCCAACATGGGCAAGTCCACACAAAGTTTAACATGGGCTAGTACACACCAAGTCCACACCAAGTCCAACAAGGGCAAGTCCACACCAAGTTTAACATGGGCTAGTCCACACCAAGTCCAACATGGGCTAGTCCACACCAAGTCCAAAATGGGCTAGTCCACACCAAGTCCAACATGGGCTAGTCCACACCACGTCCACACCAAGTCTAACATGAGCTAGTCCACACCACGCCCAACATGGGCTAGTCCACACCAAGTCCAACATGGCCTAGTCCACACCAAGTCCAACATGGGCTAGTCCACACCAAGTCCAACATGGGCTAGTCCACACCAAGTCTACACCAAGTCCAACATGGGCTAGTCCACACCAAGTCCAACATGGGCTAGTCCACACCAAGTCCAACATGGGCTAGTCCACACCAAGTCCACAGCCAAGTCCAACATGGGCTAGTCCACACCAAGTCCAACATGGGCTAGTCCACACCAAGTCCAACATGAGCTAGTCCACACCAAGTCCATCACGGGCTAGTCCACACCAAGTCCACACCAGGTCTAACATGGGCTAGTCCACACCAAGTCTAACATGGGCTAGTCCACACCAAGTCTAACATGGGCTAGTCCACACCAAGTCTAACATGGGCTAGTCCACACCAAGTCTAACATGGGCTAGTCCACACCAAGTCTAACATGGGCTAGTCCACACCAAGTCTAACATGGGCTAGTCCAAACCAAGTCTAACATGGGCTAGTCCACACCTAGTCCACACCAAGTCTAACATGGGCTAGTCCACACCAAGTCTAACATGGGCTAGTCCACACCAAGTCCAACATGGGCTAGTCCAAATCAAGTCTAACATGGGCTAGTCCACACCAAGTCTAACATGGGCTAGTCCACACCAAGTCCAACATGAGCTAGTCCACACCAAGTCCAACATGGGCTAGTCCACACCACGTCCACACCAAGTCTAACATGAGCTAGTCCACACCACGTCCAACATGGGCTAGTCCACACCAAGTCCAACATGGGCTAGTCCACACCAAGTCTACACCAAGTCCAACATGGGCTAGTCCACACCAAGTCCAACATGGGCTAGTCCACACCAAGTCCAACATGGGCTAGTCCACACCAAGTCTAACATGGGCTAGTCCACACCAAGTCCAACATGGGCTAGTCCACACCAAGTCCAACATGGGCAAGTCCACACCAAGTTTAACATGGGCTAGTCCACACCAAGGCCACACCAAGTCCAACATGGGCAAGTCCACACAAAGTTTAACATGGGCTAGTACACACCAAGTCCACACCAAGTCCAACAAGGGCAAGTCCACACCAAGTTTAACATGGGCTAGTCCACACCAAGTCCACACCAGGTCCAACATGGGCTAGTCCACACCAAGTCCAACATGGGCTAGTCCACACCAAGTCCAAAATGGGCTAGTCCACACCAAGTCCAACATGGGCTAGTCCACACCACGTCCACACCAAGTCTAACATGAGCTAGTCCACACCACGCCCAACATGGGCTAGTCCACACCAAGTCCAACATGGCCTAGTCCACACCAAGTCCAACATGGGCTAGTCCACACCAAGTCCAACATGGGCTAGTCCACACCAAGTCTACGCCAAGTCCAACATGGGCTAGTCCACACCAAGTCCAACATGGGCTAGTCCACACCAAGTCCAACATGGGCTAGTCCACACCAAGTCCACAGCCAAGTCCAACATGGGCTAGTCCACACCAAGTCCAACATGGGCTAGTCCACACCAAGTCCAACATGAGCTAGTCCACACCAAGTCCATCACGGGCTAGTCCACACCAAGTCCACACCAGGTCTAACATGGGCTAGTCCACACCAAGTCTAACATGGGCTAGTCCACACCAAGTCTAACATGGGCTAGTCCACACCAAGTCTAACATGGGCTAGTCCACACCAAGTCTAACATGGGCTAGTCCACACCAAGTCTAACATGGGCTAGTCCACACCAAGTCCCACATGGGCTAGTCCAAACCAAGTCTAACATGGGCTAGTCCACACCAAGTCCCACATGGGCTAGTCCACACCAAGTCTTACATGGGCTAGTCCACACCAAGTCCCACATGGGCTAGTCCAAACCAAGTCTAACATGGGCTAGTCCACACCAAGTCTAACATGGGCTAGTCCAAACCAAGTCTAACATGGGCTAGTCCACACCTAGTCCACACCAAGTCTAACATGGGCTAGTCCACACCAAGTCTAACATGGGCTAGTCCACACCAAGTCCAACATGGGCTAGTCCAAATCAAGTCTAACATGGGCTAGTCCACACCAAGTCTAACATGGGCTAGTCCACACCAAGTCCAACATGAGCTAGTCCACACCAAGTCCAACATGGGCTAGTCCACACCACGTCCACACCAAGTCTAACATGAGCTAGTCCACACCACGTCCAACATGGGCTAGTCCACACCAAGTCCAACATGGGCTAGTCCACACCAAGTCTACACCAAGTCCAACATGGGCTAGTCCACACCAAGTCCAACATGGGCTAGTCCACACCAAGTCCAACATGGGCTAGTCCACACCAAGTCTAACATGGGCTAGTCCACACCAAGTCCAACATGGGCTAGTCCACACCAAGTCCAACATGGGCAAGTCCACACCAAGTTTAACATGGGCTAGTCCACACCAAGTCCACACCAAGTCCAACATGGGCAAGTCCACACAAAGTTTAACATGGGCTAGTACACACCAAGTCCACACCAAGTCCAACAAGGGCAAGTCCACACCAAGTTTAACATGGGCTAGTCCACACCAAGTCCACACCAGGTCCAACATGGGCTAGTCCACACCAAGTCCAACATGGGCTAGTCCACACCAAGTCCAAAATGGGCTAGTCCACACCAAGTCCAACATGGGCTAGTCCACACCACGTCCACACCAAGTCTAACATGAGCTAGTCCACACCACGCCCAACATGGGCTAGTCCACACCAAGTCCAACATGGCCTAGTCCACACCAAGTCCAACATGGGCTAGTCCACACCAAGTCCAACATGGGCTAGTCCACACCAAGTCTACACCAAGTCCAACATGGGCTAGTCCACACCAAGTCCAACATGGGCTAGTCCACACCAAGTCCACAGCCAAGTCCAACATGGGCTAGTCCACACCAAGTCCAACATGGGCTAGTCCACACCAAGTCCAACATGAGCTAGTCCACACCAAGTCCATCACGGGCTAGTCCACACCAAGTCCAACATGAGATAGTTCACACCAAGTCCAACATGAGCTAGTCCACACCAAGTCCAACATGGGCTAGTCCACACCACGTCCACACCAAGTCCAACATGAGCTAGTCCACACCAAGTCCAACATGGGCTAGTCCACACAAAGTCCAACATGGGCTAGTCCACACCACGTCCACCCCAAGTCCAGCTGAAGTGGTTCCTCTAAAAGTTGCGTCATTCTATAACGAAATCAACATCTGTATTTTGTATTTTAATAATTATTTTATTATTAACGAAAGCATAAAGATGCTGATGATGAAATACAGTACAGTATATGCTTTTACAGTTGGGTAATAAAGCATTCTGAAGATATAAGTCACCTGCATTTATTTATTAGGCTACTGTGTAGTCTGACAAGTAAGCATAGCCTACTGTACTTCCCTCTCCCTCGCTACTCTCCTTCCTTCTCCTTCCCTCTCGCTCGCTCCTTCTCCTTCCCTCGCTCCTCTCCTTCCCTCTCCCTCCCTCACTCCTCTCCTTCCTTCCTCCTTCCCTCTCCCTCGCTCCTCTCCTTCCTTCCTCCTTCCCTCTCCCTCGCTCCTCTCCTTCCTTCCTCCTTCCCTCTCCCTCGCTCCTCTCCTTTCTTCCTCCTTCCCTCTCCCTCGCTCTTATCCTTCCTTCTCCTTCCCTCTCCCTCGCTCCTCTCCTCTCCTTCCTTCCTCCTTCCCTCTCCCTCGCTCCTCTCCTTTCTTCTCCTTCCCTCTCCCTCACTCTTATCCTTCCTTCCTCCTTCCCTCTCCCTCGCTCTTATCCTTCCTTCCCTCTCCCTCCCTCGCTCCTCTCCTTCTTTCTCCTTCCCTCTCCCTCGCTCCTCTCCTTCCTTCCTCCTTCCCTCTCCCTCACTCCTCTCCTTCCTTCCTCCTTCCCTCTCCCTCGCTCTTATCCTTCCTTCTCCTTCCCTCTCCCTCGCTCTTATCCTTCCTTCTCCTCCCCACGCACGCACGCATACGCACACACGCACACACACACACACACACACACACACACACACACACACACACAAAGAAAAATAGACAGAAACAGAGAGCATCCCACCTCAGTCCTTCATGAAAACCTTTAGCATAACTCTTCATTAGAACCCTGATTAGATTCCGGGAGTGGAAAACCCAGCTCTGGGAAAAGCCTGGCTTTTGAAAAAACTCTCCTCATACTGTAGGTAACATGGGGAAGTGCCTAATTTCTTACATAAGGGAGAGCAGGTCCATGTCTGTACTAGAGAATGCAGGGCACGCTGGATACTGGGGTTCAATTCCCTAACAATGAGGAAGGAGTTGTCCTTGTATTATTTATTGAACCTTTATTTAACTAGTCAAGTCAGTTAAGAACAAATTCTTATTTACCATGACGGCCTACCAAATAAATCAAATCAAATCAAAGTTTATTTGTCACGTGCATCGAATACAACAGGTGTAAACCTTACAGTGAAATGCTTACTTACAGTCTCTGAACAATGGTGCGAAAAAAAGGTGTGTGTGTGTGTGGCGTGCATGCGTGCGCGCTTGTGTGTGTGTGGTGTGTGTGTGTGTGTGTGGTGTGTGTGTGTGTGTGGCGTGCGTGGTAGGTAAGTAAAGAAATAAAACAGTAAAAAGATTTGAATAAAGAGTAACAAGGCTTTATACAGTAGAGAGGATTTATACAGTAGAGAGGCTTTATACAGTAGAGAGGATTTATACAGTAGAGAGGCTTTATACAGTAGAGAGGATTTATACAGTAGAGAGGCTTTATACAGTAGAGAGGCTTTATACAGTAGAGAGGCTATATACAGTAGAGAGGCTATGAGGCTATATACAGTAGAGAGGCTATATACAGTAGACAGGCTATATACAGTAGAGAGGCTATATTGAGTAGAGAGGCTTTATACAGTAGAGAGGCTATATACAGTAGAGAGGCTATATACAGTAGAGAGGCTATATACAGTAGAGAGGCTATATACAGTAGAGAGGCTATATACAGTAGAGAGGCTATATACAGTAGAGAGGCTATATACAGTAGAGAGGCTTTATACAGTAGAGAGGCTTTATAAGTAGAGAGGCTATATACAGTAGAGAGGCTATATACAGTAGAGAGGCTATATACAGTAGAGAGGCTATATACAGTAGAGACTATATACAGTAGAAGAGGCTATATACAGTAGAGAGGCTATATACAGGTAGAGAGGCTAATATACAGTAAGAGGCTATATACAGTAGAGAGGCTATATACAGAGAGACTATATACAGTAGAGAGGCTATAACAGTAGAGAGGCTATATACAGTAGAGAGGGCTATATACAGTAGAGAGGCTATATACAGTAGAGCGGCTATATACAGTAGAGAGGTTATATACAGTAGAGAGGTTATTACAGTAGAGAGGCTATAACAGTAGAGAGGCTATATACAGTAGAGAGGCTATATACACGTAGAGAGGCTATATACAGTAGAGAGGCTATATACAGTAGAGAGGTTATACAGTAGAGAGGATATATACAGTAGAGAGGGTTATATACAGTAGAGAGGATATATACAGTAGAGAGGATATATACAGTAGAGGCTATATACAGTAGAGAGGATATATACAGTAGAGAGGCTATATACAGTAGAGAGGCTATATACAGTAGAGAGGATACAGTAGAGAGGCTATATACAGTAGAGAGGCTATATACAGTAGAGAGGTTATATACAGTAGAGAGGATACAGTAGAGAGGCTATATACAGTAGAGAGGTTATACAGTAGAGAGGATATATACAGTAGAGAGGTTATATACAGTAGAGAGGATATATACAGTAGAGAGGATATATACAGTAGAGGCTATATACAGTAGAGAGGATATATACAGTAGAGAGGCTATATACAGTAGAGAGGCTATATACAGTAGAGAGGATACAGTAGAGAGGCTATATACAGTAGAGAGGCTATATACAGTAGAGAGGTTATATACAGTAGAGAGGCTATATACAGTAGAGAGGCATATACAGTAGAGAGGATATATACAGTAGAGAGGCTGTATACAGTAGAGAGGCTATATACAGTAGAGAGGCTATATACAGTAGAGAGGCTATATACAGTAGAGAGGCTATATACAGTAGAGAGGCTATATACAGTAGAGAGGCTATATACAGTAGAGAGACTATATACAGTAGAGAGGCTCTATATACAGTAGAGAGGCTATATACAGTAGAGAGACTATATACAGTAGAGAGGCTATATACAGTAGAGAGGCTATATACAGTAAGAGGCTATATACAGTAGAGAGGCTGTATACAGTAGGAGGGCTATACTACAGTAGGCTATATACAGTAGAGAGGCTATATACAGTAGAGAGGCTATTTACAGTAGAGAGGCTATATACGTAGAGAGGCTATATACAGTAGAGAGGCTATATACAGTAGAGAGGCTATATACAGTAGACAGGCTATATACAGTAGAGAGGCTATATACAGTAGAGAGGTTATATACAGTAGAAGAGGCTATAACAGTAGAGAGGCTATATACAGTAGAGAGGCTATATACAGTAGAGAGGCTATATACAGTAGAGAGGCTATATACAGTAGAGAGGTTATATACAGTAGAGAGGATATATACAGTAGAGAGGTTATATACAGTAGAGAGGATATATACAGTAGAGAGGATATATATACAGTAGAGGCTATATACAGTAGAGAGGATATATACAGTAGAGAGGCTTATATACAGCTAGAGAGGCTATATACAGTAGAAGAGGATACAGTAGAGAGGCTATATACGTAGAGAGGCTATATACAGTAGAGAGGTTATATACAGTAGAGAGGCTATATACAGTAGAGAGGCTATATACAGTAGAGAGGATATATACAGTAGAGAGGCTGTATACAGTAGAGAGGCTATATACAGTAGAGAGGCTATATACAGTAGAGAGGCTATATACAGTAGAGAGGATATATACCAGTAGAGAGGCTATATACAGTAGAGAGGCTATATACAGTAGAGAGGCTATATACAGTAGAGAGGCTATATACAGTAGAGAGGATATATACAGTAGAGAGGCTCATATACAGTAGAGAGGCTATATACAGTAGAGAGGCTATATACAGTAGAGAGGATATATATAGTAGAGAGGCTATATACAGTAGAGAGGCTATATACAGTAGAGAGGCTATATACAGTAGAGAGGCTATATACAGTAGAGAGGCTTTATACAGTAGAGAGGCTATATACAGTAGAGAGGCTATATACAGTAGAGAGGCTATATACAGTAGAGAGGCTATATACAGTAGAGAGGCTATATACAGTAGAGAGGTTATATACAGTAGAGAGGATATATACAGTAGAGAGGATATATACAGTAGAGAGGCTATATACAGTAGAGAGGCTATATACAGTAGAGAGGCTATATACAGTAGAGAGGCTATATACAGTAGAGAGGCTGTATACAGTAGAGAGGCTATATACAGTAGTGAGGCTATATACAGTAGAGAGGCTATATACAGTAGAGAGGCTATATACAGTAGAGAGGCTATATACAGTAGAGAGGCTTTATACAGTAGAGAGGCTATATACAGTAGAGAGGCTATATACAGTAGAGAGGCTTTATACAGTAGAGAGGCTATATACAGTAGAGAGGCTATATACAGTAGAGAGGCTATATACAGTAGAGAGGATATATACAGTAGAGAGGCTATATACAGTAGAGAGGCTATATACAGTAGAGAGGCTATATACAGTAGAGAGGCTATATACAGTAGAGAGGCTATATACAGTAGAGAGGCTATATACAGTAGAGAGGCTATATACAGTAGAGAGGCTATATACAGTAGCAGAGGCCTATATACAGTAGAGGCTATACAGTAGAGAGGCTATATACAGTAGAGAGACTATAATACGTAGAGAGGCTATATACAGTAGCAGAGGCTATATACAGTAGAGAGGCTATATACAGTAGAGAGCTATATACAGTAGAGAGGCTATATACAGTAGAGAGGCTGTATACAGTAGAGAGGCTATATACAGTAGTGAGGCTATATACAGTAGAGAGGCTATATACAGTAGAGAGGCTATACAGTAGAGAGGCTATATACAGTAGAAGAGGCTATATACAGTAGAGAGGCTTTATACAGTAGAGAGGCTATATACAGTAGAGAGGCTATATACAGTAGAGAGGCTATATACAGTAGAGAGGCTATATACAGTAGACAGGCTATATACAGTAGAGAGGCTATATACAGTAGAGAGGCTATATACAGTAGAGAGGGCTATATACAGTAGAGAGGCTTTATTACAGTAGAGAGGCTATATACAGTAGAGAGGCTATATACAGTAGAGAGGCCTATCTACAGTAGACAGGCCTATATACAGTAGAGAGGCTATATACAGTAGAGAGGCTATATACAGTAGAGAGGCTATATACAGTAGAGAGACTATATACAGTAGGGAGGCTATATACAGTAGAGAGGCTATATACAGTAGAGAGGCTATATACAGTAGAGATGCTATATACAGTAGAGAGACTATATGCAGGAGAGAGGCTATATACAGTATATACAGTAGAGAGGCTATATACAGTAGAGAGGCCTATATACAGTAGAGAGGCTATATACAGTAGAGAGGCTATATACAGTAGAGAGGCTATATACAGTAGAGAAGGGCTATATACAGTAGACAGGCTATAACAGTAGAGAGGCTATATACAGTAGAGAGGCTGTTTACAGTAGAGAGACTATATACAGTAGAGAGGCTATATACAGTAGAGAGGCTATACTACAGTAGAGAGGCTATATACAGTAGAGAGGCTAGGCTATATACAGTAGAGAGGCTATATACAGTAGAGAGGCTTATACAGTAGAGAGGCTATATACAGTAGAGAGGCTATATACAGTAGAGAGGCTATATACAGTAGAGAGGCTTTATACAGTAGAGAGGCTATATACAGTAGAGAGGCTATATACAGTAGAGGCTATATACAGTAGAGAGGCTATATTGAGTAGAGAGGCTATATACAGTAGAGAGGCTACATACAGTAGAGAGGCTATATACAGTAG
Organism: Oncorhynchus kisutch; assembly: GCF_002021735.2. NCBI lineage: Eukaryota > Metazoa > Chordata > Actinopteri > Salmoniformes > Salmonidae > Oncorhynchus > Oncorhynchus kisutch. Next base: position 44,322,866 of record NC_034202.2, on the reverse strand, counting down.
AGAGGCTACATACAGTAGAGAGGCTATATACAGTAGAGAGGCTATATACAGTAGAGGGGCTATATACAGTAGAGAGGCTATATACAGTAGAGAGGCTATATACAGTAGACAGGCTATAACAGTAGAGAGGCTATATACAGTAGGGAGGCTATATACAGTAGAGAGGCTATATTGAGTAGAGAGGCTATATACTGTAGAGAGGCTATATACAGTAGAAAGGCTACATACAGTAGAGAGGCTATATACAGTAGAGAGGCTATATACAGTAGAGAGGCTATATACGGTAGAGGCTATATACAGTAGAGAGGCTATATACAGTAGACAGGCTATAACAGTAGAGAGGCTATATACAGTAGAGAGGCTGTATACAGTAGAGAGACTATATACAGTAGAGAGGCTATATACAGTAGAGAGGCTATATACAGTAGGGAGGCTATATACAGTAGAGAGGCTATATACAGTAGAGAGGCTATATACAGTAGAGAGGCTATATACAGTAGAGAGGCTATATACAGTAGAGAGGCTATATACAGTAGAGAGGCTTTATACAGTAGTGAGGCTATATACAGTAGAGAGGCTATATACAGTAGAGAGGCTATATACAGTAGAGAGGCTATATTGAGTAGAGAGGCTATATACAGTAGAGAGGCTATATACAGTAGAGAGGCTACATACAGTAGAGAGGCTATATACAGTAGAGAGGCTATATACAGTAGAGAGGCTACATACAGTAGAGAGGCTATATACAGTAGAGAGGCTATATACAGTAGAGGGGCTATATACAGTAGAGAGGCATATATACAGTAGAGAGGCTATATACAGTAGAGAGGCTATATACAGTAGACAGGCTATAACAGTAGAGAGGCTATATACAGTAGAGAGGCTGTATACAGTAGAGAGACTATATACAGTAGAGAGGCTTTATACAGTAGAGAGGCTATATACAGTAGAGAGGCTATATACAGTAGAGAGGCTATATACAGTAGGGAGGCTATATACAGTAGAGAGGCTATATACAGTAGAGAGGCTATATACAGTAGAGAGGCTATAACAGTAGAGAGGCTATATACAGTAGAAGAGGCTATATACAGTAGAGAGGCTATATACAGTAGAGAGGCTATATACAGACACCGGTTAGTCAGGCTTATTGAGGTAGTATGTACATGAATGTATAGTTAAAGTGACTATGCACATATGATTAACAGAGAGTAGCAGCAGTGTAAAAGAGGGGTTGGGGTAGGGACACACAATGCAAATAGTCCGGGTAACCATTTGGTTACCTGTTCAGGAGTCTCATGGCTTGGGGCTAAAAACTGTTGAGAAGCCTTTTTGTCCTAGACTTGGCACTCCGGTACCGCTTGCCATGCGATAGTAGAGAGAACAGTCTATGACTGGGGTGGCTGGGGTCTTTGACAATTTTTAGAGCCTTCCTCTGACACCGCCTGGTATAGAGGTCCTGGATGGCAGGAAGCTTTGCCCCAGTGATGTACTGGGCCGTACGCACTACCCTATGAAGTGCATTGTGGTCGGAGGCCGAGCAATTGCCGTACCAAGCAGTGATGCAACCGGTCAGGATGCTCTCGATGGTGCAGCTGTAGAACCTTTTGAGGATCTCAGGACCCATGCCAAATCTTTTTAGTTTCCTGAGGGGGAATAAGCTTTGTCATGCCCTCTTCACGACTGTCTTGGTGTGTTTGGACTAATCTAGTTTGTTGTTGATGTGGACACCAAGGAATTGGATGCTCTCAACCTGAATTAGTTGTTCCCCACAAAAGGGCTTTATTACAGACAGAAATACTCCCTCCACCCTCACCTCCTCCTTCTCAGACAATCCTGCAGCTGTAGAAGCGGTCCTGGGCTGGCATACGGTCACGTTCTTACCTTTATTTCCTTTGTTTTGTCATTATTTAGTATGGTCAGGGCGTGAGTTGGGTGGGCAGTCTATGTTTGTTTTTCTATGATTTGGGTATTTCTATGTTTCGGCCTAGTATGGTTCTCAATCAGAGGCAGGTGTCATTAGTTGTCTCTGATTGAGAATCATTCTTAGGTAGCCTGGGTTTCACTGTGTGTTTGTGGGTGTTTGTTTCCGTGTCTGTGTTGTTCACCACACGGTACTGTTTTGGGTTTCGTTCGTTCCACGTTTATTGTTTTTGTATCAGTTGTTCATGTGTCCATTTTCGTATTAAAAGAACCATGGACACTTACCACGCCGCATATTGGTCCTCCGATCCTTTTCGCCTCTCCTCTTCGGAAGAAGAGGAGGAAATCCCTTACACATACTTACACATGGTCTGTGGTTATGAAGCCGGCCAATATTATCTAAAATGACGTTGGAGGTGGCTTATGGTAGAGAAATGAACATTCAGTTCTGTCAATAACTGGTGGACATTCCTGCAGTCAGCATACCAAGTGAATGCTGACTCAAAACTTGAGACATCTGTGGCATTGTGTTGTGTGACAATACAGCACATTTTAGGTGCACCTGTGCCATGATCATTCTGTTTAATCAGCTTCTTGATATGCCACACCTGTCAAGTAGATGGATTATCTTGGCAAATGATAAATGTTTACTAACAGAGTTGTAAACAAATTTGTGGACAACATTTGAGAGATATAAGCTTTATGTGCTTATGGGACCTACTCATTCAAGGGTTTTTCTTTATTTTTACTATTTTCTACATTGTAGAATAATAGTGAAAAAGATATCGAAACAATTAAATAACACATGGTATCCAAAAGTGTTAAACAAATCAAATTATATTTTAGATTCTTCAAAGTAGCCACCTTTTGCCTTGATGACAGCTTTGCACACTCTTTGCATTTTCTCAACCAGCTTCATGAGGTAGTCACCTGGAATGCATTTAAATTAACTTAATTATTTTCCTTAATGTGTTTGAGCCAATCAGTTGTGTTGTAGGGATGGTAGACAGGAGATAGCCCTATTTGGTAAAATACCAAGTCCGTATTATTGCAAGAACAGCTCAAATAAGCAAAGAGAAACGACAGTCCATCATCACTTTAAGACATGAAGGTTAGTCAATGCGGAAAATGTCAAGAACTTTGAAAGTTTCTACAAGTGCAGTCGCAAAAACCCTCAAGCGCTATGATGAAACTGGCTCTCATGAGGACCGCCACAGGAAAGGGAGACCCAGAGCTACCTCTGCTGTAGCCTCAGAAATTGCAGCCCAAATAAATGCTTCACAGACTTCAAGTAACAGACACATCAACATCAACTGTTCAGAGGAGACTGCGTGAATCAGGCCTTCATGGTCGAATTGCTACACCACTACTTTTTCAACAGGACAATGACCCAACACCTCCAGGCTGTGTAAGGGCTATTTGACCAAGAAGGAGAGTGATGGAGTGCTGCATCAGATGACCTGGCCTCCACAATCACCCAACCTCAACCCAACTGAGATGGTTTGGGATGAGTTGGACCGCAGAGTGAAGGAAAAGCAGCCAACAAGTGCCTAGCATATGTGGGAACTCCTTCAAGACTGTTGGAAAAGCATTCCAGGTGAAGCTGGTTGAGAGAAATGCCAAGCGTGTACAAAGTTGTCATCAAGGCAAAGGGTGGCTCCTTTGAAGAATCTAAAATCAAAAATATATTTTTGATTTCTTTAACACTTTTTTGGTTACTACATGATTCCATATGTGTTATTTCAGAGTTTTGATCTTTTGTCTTCACTATTATTCTACAATGTAGAATAGAAAAACCATTGAATTAGTTTTTGACTGGTACTGTACATTATACACTAAACACAATATATATGATCGTGACGACTCTGTCTTTCTGATTCAATGTTTCTGGTCAGCCGGGTTCAAAAAGGGAGCCAATGTCGAGCCCTTTTAGAAAAAATACATCCGCCCAATGTTTTAATCTGCATCATCAAGTTTACTGGGTGGGAAAATAATTGGCTTATTTTGGGCCCACATCGTGCCAATGTGGACATGTTCGCTGGGAGATTGAGTCTTTAAACATGCCTGAGAGAATTGGTATCATCAGTGTATCCTTGCTAGTCTGTGTCTGTGAGTGAGTGAGTGAGTGAGTGAGTGAGTGAGTGAGTGAGTGAGAGACAGACAGACAGACAGACAGACAGACAGACAGACAGACAGACAGACAGACAGACAGACAGACAGACAGACAGACAGACAGACAGACAGACAGACAGACAGAGAGACAGAGAGAGAGAGAGACAGAGAGAGACAGAGAGAGAGAGAGACAGAGACAGAGAGAGAGAGAGACAGAGAGGGAGAGAGACAGAGAGACAGAGAGAGAGAGAGAGACAGAGAGACAGAGAGACAGAGAGACAGAGAGACAGAGACAGAGAGACAGAGAGACAGAGACAGAGAGAGAGAGACAGAGAGAGAGATATGCAGGCACCATTCTTTGATCTGTTCGGGAAAGTACCCTCCTCCCCCTCACCCCCCCCCCCCCATTACATATCGTATCGTCGGATAGGCCATTAATCAAACCATATCAATGAAACGTCGTGAAGGTTTGCTGAAACTAAATGTGTCTCATCCATCTTGTTGCTGAGCGGTTTCATATGAGAGAGATCCTCACATCACTCTTCTGTTCCCTCTGTCTGACAGACACAGGATACCATCTAAAGACGTTGCAGAGACACACATCAGACACTCCCCTAATTGATTAACCCTCTGGGATTGCAGAGAGAAAGAGTGAGAGGGAGGGGGGGGGGGGGGGGTAATGTGTTGACTGCCTACTGATATGATCTGTGTGAATGATGCGTAGGTTTCCTAAATTAGACTCAGAATAGAGAGAAAGAGAAACATAAAGAAGAGAACAAACAACACGTTTGATTTGTTACAACAACAAAAAAAGATCAATGAATAACACAGGGACATCGCTGATCAATAACTCCTGAGATATCACCTGTCACCTGGGTGTGTTTGTTTATGAGCGTGTGTTTGTGTGCGTGCGTGCGTTGTGTTCGTGCTTGTGAGTGAGTGATTTTCCGGGCCAGGTCCCATTGCCTCAGTCTCAGCAGATGAGGGTAATTCAGGAACCGCACGCATCTATCATACAGATACCAACTAGATCTCAGTGTCTCACATCAGAATTACCTACTGGAAGGTAACAGCTGTTGTCCGGGTTTCCACGTCATCTGCTGACTTCCTCAGACATGGAAGACATGGTATACTGACTTCTATCACAGGTGACCTCTCTCTCTCTCTCTCTCTCTGTCTCTCACCTTCTCTCACCCTCTCTCTCTGTCTCCTCTCTCTCTCCCTGACCATCGCTCTCTCTCTCTCACCCTCTCTCTCCTCTCTCTCTTTGTCTCCTCTCCCTCTCTCCTCTCACCCTCTCTCTGTCTCCTCTCTCTCTCTCCCCGACCATCGCTCTCTCTGTCTCTCTCTCTCTCCTCTCTCTCTGTCTCTCACCTTCTCTCTCTCTCTCTCTCTGACCATCGGTCTCTCTCTCTCTGTCTCCTCTCTCTGTCTCTCTGTCTCCTCTCTCTCTCTCCGTGACCATCTCTCTCTCTCCCCCTCTCCCTGACCATCTCTCTCTCTCTCCCTCTCTCCCTGACCATCTCTCTCTCTCCCTGACCATCGCTCTCTCTGTCTCTCTCTCTCTCTCACCTTCTCTCTCTTCTCTCTCTCTCTCTGACCATCGGTCTCTCTCTCTCTCTCTGTCTCCTCTCTCTCTCTCCCTGTCTCCTCTCTCTCTCTCCCTGACCATCTCTCTCTCTCTCCCTGACCATCTCTCTCTCTCTCCCTCTCTCTCCTTGACCATCTCTCTCTCCCTCTCTCCCTGACCATCTCTCTCCCTCTCTTTCCCTCTCCCTGACCATCTCTCTCTCCCTCTCTCCCTGACCATCTGTCTCTCCCTCTCTCCTCCTGACCATCTCTCTCCCTGACCATCTCTCTCTCTCCCTCTCTCCCTGACCAATCTCTCTCTCTCTCTCCCTCTCTCCCTGACCATCTCTCTCTCTCCCTCTCTCCCTGACCAATCTCTCTCTCTCTCCCTCCCTCTCTCCCTGACCATCAATCTCTCTCTCCGTCTCTCTCTCTCTACGAGAGTTAATACAATGTTAATAAAATAGTAATAATTCCAATCTTCGTTAAAATGCAAAACGTCTGTATAGCGTATTGTTAGGGTAGGCTTTAAGACCACGAGGAGTGCGCCGATTGCTTCGAATTTGACGTTGGTAATTGAACTTGGCCTCGTAAGACTTGCACCAGTTACTTTCACATTGGTTTTGGGCAAAGGGGCGTCCAGTAGGTTAGGGGAAGACAAGCTTCCCCAGAAGTAAAATTAATTTGCTATATATTAACTTGTGCCTATACAGAAATAAATACAAAATCATTCAAAATACTGTGTTTACGTTGACTATTGTCATGCAAATGAGCTACTATCTATTTGCGAATGAATGAGTTGACATTGGCTATCTCTCTATCAACAGCGAAGACAGGTACTGTCACGAATATAGATTGCTACTTCCCTCTTACTATCGCATTAACCCCTCGTTTCATGTGTCTCTCCTCAGGCCGGTGGTAGCTGGTCCCCTACAAGAAGGTGAGGTACCGGAGGTCCCTCCGCCACCCTCTGGACATCGAGGGGTCCCCGGCGTACACAGTACGAGCGATTCTGGACTCGAGACGCCGGGTGAGGGGCCTGCAGTACCTCGTGGACTGGGAGGGGTACGGTCCGGAGGAGAGGTGCTGGGTACCGGTGGGGGACATATTGGATCCATCCCTCGAGGGACTTCCACCGCCTCCACCCGGATCACCCTGCGCCTCGCCGCCCGGGTCGTACTGTCACGAATCCCGCCGAAGATGGTGCCTCTTCCTGTTCGGGCGGCGCTCGGCGGTCGTCGTCGCCGGACTACTAGCTGCCACCGATCCCCTTTCTGTTTAATTTAGTTGTGTCTGATTAGTTGCACCTGTTTTGTGTTTAGGTTTTGGTTGTGGGCTAGTTAAACGTCGGCTTTTCTGCGGGCTTGTTTTTCTGTTTGTGGTGTGTGATTATTTTGTGGTATTTATTTTTCTGGTCAGTTTCGTCCTGTTTGGTTGGACTGGATCTTTACGTGCCCTTGTGTGTGTGTGTGTGTGTGTGTGTGTGTGTGTGTGTGTGTGTGTGTGTGTGTGTGTGTGTGTGTGTGTGTGTGTGTGTGTGTGTGTGTGTGTGTGTGTGTGTGTGGCGTGACCGTCTCTCTGGGTTTTTGGGAAAATAAAAATCCACATCTTGTGAACTACCTTTGCTCTCTGCGCCTCACTTCTCCACCCACTAACTCCTAGAAGCCGTGACACACCTGACAGGTGGCAAGTATGTGTGTAACCAGCCCTTTTGAGGCCTTCCTTGAGGGTAAGATAAGATAAGGCGTTGTTACTTATTTTTTTGTTATTGTATGGCTGGTTATGACACCTACATAAGAGTGTCATAACCTACATAACCTACAATAGTAGTTATTTTATGGCTGGTTATGACACCTACATAAGAGTGTCATAGCCTACAACAGTAGTTATTTTATGGCTGGTTATGACACCTACATAAGAGTGTCATAGCCTACAACAGTAGTTATTTTATGGCTGGTTATGACACCTACATAAGAGTGTCATAGCCTACAACAGTAGTTATTTTATGGCTGGTTATGACACCTACATAAGAGTGTCATAGCCTACAACAGTAGTTATTTTATGGCTGGTTATGACACCTACATAAGAGTGTCATAGCCTACAACAGTAGTTATTTTATGGCTGGTTATGACACCTACATAAGAGTGTCATAGCCTACAACAGTAGTTATTTTATGGCTGGTTATGACACCTACATAAGAGTGTCATAGCCTACAACAGTAGTTATTTTATGGCTGGTTATGACACCTACATAAGAGTGTCATAGCCTACAACAGTAGTTATTTTATGGCTGGTTATGACACCTACATAAGAGTGTCATAGCCTACAACAGTAGTTATTTTATGGCTGGTTATGACACCTACATAAGAGTGTCATAGCCTACAACAGTAGTTATTTTATGGCTGGTTATGACACCTACATAAGAGTGTCATAGCCTACAACAGTAGTTATTGTATGGCTGGTTATGACACCTACATAAGAGTGTCATAGCCTACAACAGTAGTTATTGTATGGCTGGTTATGACACCTACATAAGAGTGTCATAACCTACAACAGTAGTTATTGTATGGCTGGTTATGACACCTACATAAGAGTGTCATAGCCTACAACAGTAGTTATTGTATGGCTGGTTATGACCACCTACATAAGAGTGTATGTTATATAAAAGACAGAAATGCTAATGGTGGAGGTGTTGCCATTTAAGATTAGAGAGGATGTCTCATGTTAAATACTGTTGCAGTAATATGGCTACAGGTTCATCTGCCTCACCTAAAGACCATTCTGGTGTGAAGCTGCGATAGACCACCAAGTGTTAACAGGCACTATCTGGATAACATGTGTGAAATGCTTGATGATGTATGTGATATCAACAGAGAGGTATATTTTCTGGGTGATTTAAATATTGACTGGCTATCATCAAACTAGTCAATATTTTTTGAACCATTGCCCCACCCACAAGGTGTATAAACAACAACAATAAATAAGAATAAAATAATACAATATATACAAAACAAAAACACGAAGAACAAAAATAAGAATAAATCAATCAACTGTAATTAGTACAAGTAGGACAGTGTGCAAGTGTGTTTGCATGGACATCGTAGATGTATTTCTCACATGTGCAGCACACAGTATTTGTTTTACGGCCATTCTTTCGGGGGCAGAATTGGCATCTCCTCTTTATTTATTTATTTATTTATTGAATATTCGAAACATACAATATACTTGCAGTAAAAGCCGCTCAACAACTACATCGTACCAGTCATCCAACGGATTCCCATTCAGAGCGACACACACAAGCATCCAGGGTCATTGCCCTGCTCAAGGACACGTTGAACGATCTCCCACTAGGCCAAAAAAACGTGAACCCGAACCCTCCAAGATCCCCCCCCCCCCCCCCACAGTTCCCAATAGCTGTCCCTCAACCATTCGAGACTCCTCCCACAGCCCCCTCCCCCAGGAAGAAAAATTAAATAAAAACACAATTCGTTCTATTCCCCATCCCAAACAACCCCCCCAATACACCAAAAACCAAGAGGATGAACCCCCATCCCAAACACCCCCCCCCCCCAATACACCAACAACCAAGAGAATGAACCCCCATCCCAAACAACCCCCCCAATACACCAACAACCAAGAGAATGAACCCCCATCCCAAACAACCCCCCCAATACACCAACAACCAAGAGAATGAACCCCCATCCCAAACACCCCCCCCCAATACACCAACAACCAAGAGAATGAACCCCCATCCCAAACACCCCCCCCCCCAATACACCAACAACCAAGAGAATGAACCCCCATCCCAAACAACCCCCCCCCAATACACCAACAACCAAGAGAATGAACCCCCATCCCAAACAACCCCCCAATACACCAACAACCAAGAGAATGAACCCCCATCCCAAACAACCCCCCCAATACACCAACAACCAAGAGAATGAACCCCCATCCCAAACAACCCCCCCAATACACCAACAACCAAGAGAATGAACCCCCATCCCAAACAACCCCCCCAATACAACCAACAACCAAGAGAATGAACCCCCATCCCAAACAACCCCCCAATACACCAACAACCAGAGAATGTACCCCCATCCCAAACAACCCCCGTATACACCAACAACCAAGAGAATGAACCCCCATCACAAACAACCCCCCCAATACACCAACAACCAAGAGAATGAACCCCCATCCCAAACAACCCCCCCAATACACCAACAACCAAGAGATGAACCCCCATCCCAAACAACCCCCCAATACACCAACAACCAAGAGAATGAACCCCCATCCCAAAACAACCCCCCCAATACACCACCAACCAAGAGAATGAACCCCCATCCCAAACAACCCCCCCAATACACCAACAACCAAGAGAATGAACCCCCATCCCAAACAACCCCCCCAATACACCACAACTAAGAGAATGAACCCCCATCTCAAACAACCCCCCAATACACCAACAACCAAGAGAATGAACCCCCATCCCAAACAACCCCCCCAATACACCAACAACCAAGAGAATGAACCCCATCCCAAACAACCCCCCCAATACACCAACAACCAAGAGAATGAACCCCCATCCCAAACAACCCCCCCAATACACCAACAAACCAAGAGAATGAACCCCCATCCCAAACAAACCCCCCCAATACACCAACAACCAAGAGAATGAACCCCATCCCAAACAACCCCCCCAATACACCAACAACCAAGAGAATGAACCCCCATCCAAACAACCCCCCCCCATACACCAACAACCAAGAGAATGAACCCCCATCCCAAACAACCCCCCCAATACACCAACAACCAAGAGAATGAACCCCCATCCCAACAACCCCCCCAATACACCAACAACCAAGAGAATGAACCCCCATCCCAAACAACCCCCCCAATACACCAACAACCAAGAGAATGAACCCCCATCCCAAACAACCCCCCCAATACACCAACAACCAAGAGAATGAACCCCCATCCCAAACAACCCCCCCAATACACCAACAACCAAGAGAATGAACCCCCATCCCAACAACCCCCCCAATACACCAACAACCAAGAGAATGAACCCCCATCCCAAACAACCCCCCCAATACACCAACAACCAAGAGAATGAACCCCCATCCCAAACAACCCCCCCAATACACCAACAACCAAGAGAATGTACCCCCATCCCAAACAACCCCCGTATACACCAACAACCAAGAGAATGAACCCCCATCCCAAACAACCCCCCCAATACACCAACAACCAAGAGAATGAAACCCCCATCCCAAACAACCCCCCCAATACACCAACAACCAAGAGAATGAACCCCCATCCCAAAACAACCCCCCCAATACACCAACAACCAAGAGAATGAACCCCCATCCCAAACACCCCCCCAATACACCACCAACCAAGAGAATGAACCCCCATCCCAAACAACCCCCCAATACACCAACAACCAAGAGAATGAACCCCCATCCCAAACAAACCCCCCCAATACACCAACAACTAAGAGAATGAACCCCCATCTCAAACAACCCCCCCAATACACCAACAACCAAGAGAATGAACCCCCATCCCAAACAACCCCCCAATACACCAACACCAAGAGAATGAACCCCCATCCCAAACACCCCCCCAATACAACCAACAACCAAGAGAATGAACCCCCATCCCAAAACAACCCCCCCAATACACCAACAACCAAGAGAATGAACCCCCATCCCAAACAACCCCCCCAATACACCAACAACCAAGAGAATGAACCCCCATCCCAAACAACCCCCAACACCAAACACCAAGAGATATTACACCCAACAACCAAGAGAATGTACCCCCATCCCAAACAACCCCCGTATACACCAACAACCAAGAGAATGAACCCCCATCCCAAACAACCCCCCCAATACACCAACAACCAAGAGAATGAACCCCCATCCCAAACAACCCCCCCAATACACCAACAACCAAGAGAATGAACCCCCATCCCAAACAACCCCCCAATACACCAACAACCAAGAGAATGAACCCCCATCCCAAACAACCCCCCCCCCAATACACCAACAACCAAGATAATGACCCCCATCCCAACAACCCCCCAATACACCAAACAACCAGAGAATGAACCCCCATCCCAAACAACCCCCCAATACACCAACAACTAAGAGAATGAACCCCCATCTCAACAACCCCCCCAATACACCCAACAACCAGAGAATGAACCCCATCCCCAAACAACCCCCCCAATACAACCCACAACCAAGAGAATGGAACCCCCATCCCAAAACAACCCCCCATACACCAACAACCAAGAGAATGAACCCCCGGTTATCCCCAAAACCAACCCCCCCATACACCACAACCACAGAGAATGACCCCCATCCCAAACAACCCCCCAATACACCAACACCAAGAGAATTAACCCCCATCCCAACAACCCCCCCAATACCACCAACAACCAAGAGGCTGAACCCCCATCCCAAACAATCCCCCCATACACCCAACAACCAAGAGAAGAACCCCATCCCAAACAACCCCCCCATACACCAACAAACCAAGAGAATGAACCCCATCCCAAACAACCCCCCCAATACACCAACAACCAAGAGAATGAACCCCCATCCCAAACAACCCCCCCAATACAACCAACACCAAGGATGAACTCCCCATCCCAAACAACCCCCCAATACACCAACACCCAAGAGAATGAACCCCCATCCCAAACAAACCCCCCCAATACACCAACAACCAAGAGAATGAACCCCCATCCAAACACCCCCCCAATACACCAACAACCAAGAGAATGAACCCCCATCCCAAACAACCCCCCCAATACACCAACAACCAGAGAATGAAACCCCCCATTCCCAAACAACCCCTACCCACCAATACACCAACAACCAAGAGAATGAACCCCCATCCCAAACAACCCCCCCAATACACCAACACCAAGAGAATGAACCCCCATCCCAAACAACCCCCCCCCAATACACCAACAACCAAGAGAATGAACCCCCATCCCAAACAACCCCCCCCAATACACCAACAACCAAGAGAATGAACCCCATCCCAAACAACCCCCCCAATACCACCAACAACCAAGAGAATGAACCCCCTCCCAAACAACCCCCCCAATACACCAACAACCAAGAGAATGTACCCCCATCCCAAACACCACCCCGTATACACCAACAACCAAGAGAATGCACACCCATCCCCAAACACCCCCCAATACACCAACAACCAAGAGAAATGAACCCCCATCCCAAACAACCCCCCCAATACAATACCAACAACCAAGAGAATGAACCCCCATCCCAAACAACCCCCCCAATACACCAACAACCAAGAGAATGAACCCCCATCCAAACAACCCCCCCAATACACCCAACAACCAAGAGAATGAACCCCCATCCCAAACAACCCCCCCAATACACCACCAACCAAGAGAATGAACCCCCATCCCAAACAACCCCCCCGAATACACCAACAACCAAGAGAATGAACCCCATCCCAAACAACCCCCCAATACACCACAACCAAGAGAATGAACCCCCATCCCAAACAACCCCCCCAATACACCAACAACCAAGAGAATGAACCCCCATCCCAAACAACCCCCCCCCCCCAATACACCAACAACCAGAATAATGAACCCCATCCCAAACACCCCCCCAATACAACCAACAACCAAGAGAATGAACCCCCATCCCAAACAACCCCCCAATACAACCAACAACTAAGAGAATGAACCCCCATCTCAAACAACCCCCCCAATACACCAACAACCAAGAGAATGAACCCCCATCCCAAACAACCACCCCCAATACACCAACAACCAAGAGAATGAACCCCATCCCAAACAACCCCCCCAATACACCACAACCAAGAGAATGAACCCCCATCCCAAACAACCCCCCAATACACCAACAACCAAGAGAATGAACCCCCATCCCAAACAACCCCCCAATACCCAACAACCAGAGAATGAACCCCATCCAAACACCCCCCCAATACACCAACAACCAAGAGAATGAACCCCCATCCCAAACAACCCCCCCAATACACCAACAACCAAGAGAATGTACCCCCATCCCAAACAACCCCCGTATACACACCAACAACCAAGAGAATGAACCCCCATCCCAACAACCCCCCCAATACAACCAACAACCAAGAGAATGAACCCCCATCCCAAACAAACCCCCCCAATACACCAACAACCAAGAGAATGAACCCCATCCCAAACAACCCCCCAATACACCAACAACCAGAGAATGAACCCCCATCCCAAACACCCCCCCCCCAATACACCAACAACCAAGATAATGAACCCCCATCCCAAACAACCCCCCAATACCCAACAACCAAGAGAATGAACCCCCATCCCACACAACCCCCCAATACACCAACAACTAAAGAGAATGAACCCATCTAAAACAACCCCCCCAATAACACGACCAACAACAAGAGGAATGAACCCCATCCCAACAACCCCCCAATACACCAACAGCCAAGAGATGAACCCCATCCCAAACCACCCCCCCATATACACCAACAACCAAAGAATGAACCCCCATCCCAAACAACTCCCCCGAGTACACCAACACCAAGGATGAACCCCATCCCAAACAACGCCCCCAATACCAACAACCAAAGAGAATTAACGCCCCATCCCCCAACAACCCCCCCAATACACGCAACACCAAGAGGATGAACCCCATCCAAAACAATCCCTCCCAATACACCAAACAACCAGAGAATGAACCATCCAAACAACCCCCCCAAATACACCAACAACCAAGAGAATGAACCCCCATCCCAAACAACCCCCCCAATACACCAACAACCAAGAGAATGAACCCCCATCCCAAACAACCCCCCCAATACACCAACAACCAAGAGAATGAACCCCCATCCCAAACAACCCCCCAATACACCAACAACCAAGAGAATGAACCCCCATCCCAAACAACCCCCCAATACACCAACAACCAAGAGAATGAACCCCATCCCAAACAACCCCCAATACACCAACAACCAAGAGAATGAACCCCCATCCCAAACAACCCCCCAATACACCAACAACCAAGAGAATGAACCCCCATCCCAAACAACCCCCCAATACACCAACAACCAAGAGAATGAACCCCCATCCCAAACAACCCCCCAATACACCAACAACCAAGAGAATGAACCCCCATCCCAAACAACCCCCCCAATACACCAACAACCAAGAGAATGAACCCCCATCCCAAACAACCCCCCCAATACACCAACAACCAAGAGAATGAACCCCCATCCCAAACAACCCCCCCAATACACCAACAACCAAGAGAATGAACCCCCATCCCAAAACAACCCCCCCCAATACACCACCAACCAAGAGAATGAACCCCCATCCCAAAACAACCCCCCCAATACACCACAACCAAGAGAATAACCCCAATCCCAAACAACCCCCCAATACCCAACAACCAAGAGAATGAACCCCCATCCCAAAACACCCCCCCCAATACACCAACAACAAGAGAATGAACCCCCCATCCCAAACAACCCCCCGCCATACACCAACAACCAAGAGAATGAACCCCTCCAAACAACCCCCCAATACACCAACAACCAAGAGAATGAACCCCCATCCCAAACAACCCCCCCAATACACCAACACCAAGAGAATGGAACCCCCATCCCAACAACCCCCCCAATACACAACCAACCAAGAGAATGACCCCATCCCAAACAACCCCCCCAATACAACCAACAACAAGAGAATGAACCCCCATCCCAACAACCCCCCAATACACCACAACCAAGAGAATGAACCCCCATCCCAAACACCCCCCCAATACACCAACAACCAAGAGAATGAACCCCCATCCCAACAAACCCCCCCAATACACCAACAACCAAGAGAAATGAACCCCCATCCCAAACAACCCCCCCCAATACACCAACAACCAAGAGAATGAACCCCCATCCCAAACAACCCCCCCAATACACCAACAACCAAAGAGAATGACCCCCATCCCAAACAACCCCCCAATACACCAACAACACAAGAGAATGAACCCCCCATCCCAAACAACCCCCCCATACACCAACAACCAAGAGAATGACCCCCATCCCAAACAACCCCCCTAATACACCACAACCAAGAGAATGAACCCCATCCCAAACAACCCCCCCAATACACCAACAACCAAGAGAATGAACCCCCATCCCCAAACAACCCGCCCAATACACCAACAACCAAGAGAAGTGAACCCCATCCAAACAACCCCCCCAATACACCAACAACAAAGAATGAACCCCCATACATACAACCAACAACCAAGATGAATGAACCCCCATCGCAAACAACGCTCCCCTAATCACACACCAAGAGAATGAACCCCCATCCCCAAACAACCCCCCCCAATACACCAACAACCAAGAGAATGAACCCCCATCCCAAACAACCCCCCCCAATACACCAACAACCAAGAGAATGAACCCCCATCCCAAACAACCCCCCAATACACCAACACCAAGAAGAATGAACCCCCATCCCAAACAACGCCCCCCCCCCAATACACCAACAACCAAGAGAATGAACCCCCCATCCCAAACAACCCCCCCCAATACACCAACAACCAAGAGAATGAACCCCCATCCCAACAACCCCCCAATACACCCAACAACCAAGAGTAATGAACCCCCATCCCAAACAACCCCCCCATATACACCAACAACCAAGAGAATGAACCCCCCATCCCAAACAACCCCCCCCCAATACACCAACAACCAAGAGAATGAACCCCATCCCAAACAACCCCCCAATACACCAACAACCAAGAGAATGAACCCCCATCCCAAACAACCCCCCCAATACACCAACAACCAAGAGAATGAACCCCCATCCCAAACAACCCCCCCAATACACCAACAACCAAGAGAATGAACCCCCATCCCAAACAACCCCCCCAATACACCAACAACCAAGAGAATGAACCCCCATCCCAAACAACCCCCCCAATACACCAACAACCAAGAGAATGAACCCCCATCCCAAACAACCCCCCAATACACCAACAACCAAGAGAATGAACCCCCATCCCAAACAACCCCCCAATACACCAACAACCAGAGAATGAACCCCCATCCCAAACAACCCCCCAATACACCAACAACCAAGAGAATGAACCCCCATCCCAAACAACCCCCCAATACACCAACAACCAAGAGAATGAACCCCCATCCCAAACAACCCCCCCAATACACCAACAACCAAGAGAATGAACCCCCATCCCAAACAACCCCCCCCAATACACCAACAACCAAGAGAATGAACCCCCATCCCAAACAACCCCCCAATACACCAACAACCAAGAGAATGAACCCCCATCCCAAACAACCCCCCCAATACACCAACAACCAAGAGAATGAACCCCCATCCCAAACAACCCCCCAATACACCAACAACCAAGAGAATGAACCCCCATCCCAAACAACCCCCCAATACACCAACAACCAAGAGAATGAACCCCCATCCCAAACAACCCCCCCAATACACCAACAACCAAGAGAATGAACCCCATCCCAAACAACCCCCCCAATACACCAACAACCAAGAGAATGAACCCCCATCCCAAACAACCCCCCCAATACACCAACAACCAAGAGAATGAACCCCCATCCCAAACAACCCCCCAATACACCAACAACCAAGAGAATGAACCCCATCCCAAACAACCCCCCAATACACCAACAACCAAGAGAATGAACCCCCATCCCAAACAACCCCCCCAATACACCAACAACCAAGAGAATGAACCCCATCCCAAACAACCCCCCCAATACACCAACAACCAAGAGAATGAACCCCCATCCCAAACAACCCCCCCAATACACCAACAACCAAGAGAATGAACCCCCATCCCAAACAACCCCCCAATACACCAACAACCAAGAGAATGAACCCCCATCCCAAACAACCCCCAATACACCAACAACCAAGAGAATGAACCCCCATCCCAAACAACCCCCCCAATACACCAACAACCAAGAGAATGAACCCCCATCCCAAACAACCCCCCCAATACACCAACAACCAAGAGAATGAACCCCCATCCCAAACAACCCCCCCAATACACCAACAACCAAGAGAATGAACCCCCATCCCAAACAACCCCCCAATACACCAACAACCAAGAGAATGAACCCCCATCCCAAACAACCCCCCCAATACACCAACAACCAAGAGAATGAACCCCCATCCCAAACAACCCCCCAATACACCAACAACCAAGAGAATGAACCCCCATCCCAAACAACCCCCAATACACCAACAACCAAGAGAA
Source organism: Oncorhynchus kisutch (assembly GCF_002021735.2). NCBI lineage: Eukaryota > Metazoa > Chordata > Actinopteri > Salmoniformes > Salmonidae > Oncorhynchus > Oncorhynchus kisutch. Next base: position 44,304,940 of record NC_034202.2, on the reverse strand, counting down.
TGAACCCCCATCCCAAACAACCCCCCCAATACACCACAACCAAGAGAATGAACCCCCATCCCAAACAACCCCCCAATACACCAACAACCAAGAGAATGAACCCCCATCCCAAACAACCCCCCCATACACCAACAACCAAGAGAATGAACCCCCATCCCAAACAACCCCCCCAATACACCAACAACCAAGAGAATGAACCCCATCCCAAACAACCCCCCCAATACACCAACAACCAAGAGAATGAACCCCATCCCAAACAACCCCCAAATACACCAACAACCAAGAGAATGAACCCCCATCCCAAACAACCCCCCCAATACACCAACAACCAAGAGAATGAACCCCCATCCCAAACAACCCCCCAATACACCAACAACCAAGAGAATGAACCCCCATCCCAAACAACCCCCCAATACACCAACAACCAAGAGAATGAACCCCCATCCCAAACAACCCCCCAATACACCAACAACCAAGAGAATGAACCCCATCCCAAACAACCCCCCCAATACACCAACAACCAAGAGAATGAACCCCCATCCCAAAAACCCCCCCCCAATACACCAACAACCAAGAGAATGAACCCCCATCCCAAACAACCCCCCCAATACACCAACAACCAAGAGAATGAACCCCCATCCCAAACAACCCCCCAATACACCAACAACCAAGAGAATGAACCCCCATCCCAAACAACCCCCCAATACACCAACAACCAGAGAATGAACCCCATCCCAAACAACCCCCCAATACACCAACAACCAAGAGAATGAACCCCCATCCCAAACAACCCCCCCAATACACCAACAACCAAGAGAATGAACCCCCATCCCAAACAACCCCCCCAATACACCAACAACCAAGAGAATGAACCCCCATCCCAAACAACCCCCCCAATACACCAACAACCAAGAGAATGAACCCCCATCCCAAACAACCCCCCCAATACACCAACAACCAAGAGAATGAACCCCCATCCCAAACAACCCCCCAATACACCAACAACCAAGAGAATGAACCCCCATCCCAACACCCCCCCCCAATACACCAACAACCAAGAGAATGAACCCCCATCCCAAACAACCCCCCCCCAATACACCAACAACCAAGAGAATGAACCCCCATCCCAAACAACCCCCCCAATACACCAACAACCAAGAGAATGAACCCCCATCCCAACCCCACCCCCCCAATACACCAACAACCAAGAGAATGAACCCCATCCCAAACAACCCCCCCAATACACCAACAACCAAGAGAATGAACCCCCATCCCAAACACCCCCCCAATACACCAACAACCAAGAGAATGAACCCCCATCCCAAACAACCCCCCAATACACCAACAACCAAGAGAATGAACCCCCATCCCAAACAACCCCCCCCCAATACACCAACAACCAAGAGAATGAACCCCCATCCCAAACAACCCCCCCAATACACCAACAACCAAGAGAATGAACCCCCATCCCAAACAACCCCCCCAATACACCAACAACCAAGAATGAACCCCCATCCCAAACAACCCCCCCAATACACCAACAACCAAGAGAATGAACCCCCATCCCAAACAACCCCCCATACACCAACAACCAAGAGAATGAACCCCCATCCCAACAACCCCCCCAATACACCAACAACCAAGAGAATGAACCCCCATCCCAAACAACCCCCCCAATACACCAACAACCAAGAGAATGAACCCCCATCCCAAACAACCCCCCCAATACACCAACAACCAAGAGAATGAACCCCCATCCCAACAACCCCCCCAATACACCAACAACCAAGAGAATGAACCCCATCCCAAACAACCCCCCAATACACCAACAACCAAGAGAATGAACCCCCATCCCAAACAACCCCCCCAATACACCAACAACCAAGAGAATGAACCCCCATCCCAAACAACCCCCAATACACCAACAACAAGAGAATGAACCCCCATCCCAAACACCCCCCCAATACACCAACAACCAAGAGAATGAACCCCCATCCCAAACAACCCCCCCAATACACCAACAACCAAGAGAATGAACCCCCATCCCAAACACCCCCCCCAATACACCAACAACCAAGAGAATGAACCCCCATCCCAAACAACCCCCCCAATACACCAACAACCAAGAGAATGAACCCCCATCCCAAACAACCCCCCCAATACACCAACAACCAAGAGAATGAACCCCCATCCCAAACAACCCCCCCAATACACCAACAACCAAGAGAATGAACCCCATCCCAAACAACCCCCCAATACACCAACAACCAAGAGAATGAACCCCCATCCCAAACAACCCCCCCAATACACCAACAACCAAGAGAATGAACCCCCCCCAAACAACCCCCCAATACACCAACAACCAAGAGAATGAACCCCCATCCCAAACAACCCCCCAATACACCAACAACCAAGAGAATGAACCCCATCCCAAACAACCCCCCAATACACCAACAACCAAGAGAATGAACCCCCATCCCAAACAACCCCCCCAATACACCAACAACCAAGAGAATGAACCCCCATCCCAAACAACCCCCCCAATACACCAACAACCAAGAGAATGAACCCCCATCCCAAACAACCCCCCCCCAATACACCAACAACCAAGAGAATGAACCCCCATCCCAAACAACCCCCCCCCAATACACCAACAACCAAGAGAATGAACCCCCATCCCAAACAACCCCCCCAATACACCAACAACCAAGAGAATGAACCCCCATCCCAAACAACCCCCCCCAATACACCAACAACCAAGAGAATGAACCCCCATCCCAAACAACCCCCCCCCCCAATACACCAACAACCAAGAGAATGAACCCCCATCCCAAACAACCCCCCCAATACACCAACAACCAAGAGAATGAACCCCCATCCCAAACAACCCCCCCAATACACCAACAACCAAGAGAATGAACCCCCATCCCAAACAACCCCCCCAATACACCAACAACCAAGAGAATGAACCCCCATCCCAAACAACCCCCCCAATACACCAACAACCAAGAGAATGAACCCCCATCCCAAACAACCCCCCCATACACACCAACAACCAAGAGAATGAACCCCCATCCCAAACAACCCCCCAATACACCAACAACCAGAGAATGAACCCCCAATACACCAACAACCAAGAGAATGAACCCCCATCCCAAACAACCCCCCCAATACACCAACAACCAAGAGAATGAACCCCCATCCCAAACAACCCCCCCAATACACCAACAACCAAGAGAATGAACCCCCATCCCAAACAACCCCCCAATACACCAACAACCAAGAGAATGAACCCCCATCCCAAACAATCCCCCCAATACACCAACAACCAAGAGAATGAACCCCCATCCCAAACAACCCCCCCAATACACCAACAACCAAGAGAATGAACCCCCATCCCAAACAACCCCCCCAATACACCAACAACCAAGAGAATGAACCCCCATCCCAAACAACCCCCCCAATACACCAACAACCAAGAGAATGAACCCCCATCCCAAACAACCCCCCAATACACCAACAACCAAGAGAATGAACCCCCATCCCAAACAACCCCCCCAATACACCAACAACCAAGAGAATGAACCCCCATCCCAAACAACCCCCCCAATACACCAACAACCAAGAGAATGAACCCCCACCCAAACAACCCCCCCAATACACCAACAACCAAGAGAATGAACCCCCATCCCAAACAACCCCCCCAATACACCAACAACCAAGAGAATGAACCCCCATCCCAAACAACCCCCCAATACACCAACAACCAAGAGAATGAACCCCCATCCCAAACAACCCCCCCCAATACACCAACAACCAAGAGAATGAACCCCCATCCCAAACAACCCCCCCAATACACCAACAACCAAGAGAATGAACCCCCATCCCAAACAACCCCCCCAATACACCAACAACCAAGAGAATGAACCCCCAACCCAAACAACCCCCCAATACACCAACAACCAAGAGAATGAACCCCCATCCCAAACAACCCCCCCAATACACCAACAACCAAGAGAATGAACCCCCATCCCAAACAACCCCCCAATACACCAACAACCAAGAGAATGAACCCCCATCCCAAACAATCCCCCCAATACACCAACAACCAAGAGAATGAACCCCCATCCCAAACAACCCCCCCAATACACCAACAACCAAGAGAATGAACCCCCATCCCAAACAACCCCCCAATACACCAACAACCAAGAGAATGAACCCCCATCCCAAACAATCCCCCCAATACACCAACAACCAAGAGAATGAACCCCCATCCCAAACAACCCCCCAATACACCAACAACCAAGAGAATGAACCCCCATCCCACACAACCCCCCGAATACACCCCAACAACCCCCCCCAATACAACCAACAACCAAAGAGAATGAACCCCCATCCCAAACAACCCCCCCATACACCACTACCAAGAGAATGAACCCCATCCCAAACAACCCCCCCCAATACACCAACAACCAAGAGAATGAACCCCCAATCCCAAAACAACCCCCCCAATACACCAACAACCAAGCAGAATGAACCCCCATCCCAAACAACCCCCCAATACACCCAAACAACCAAGAGAATGAACCCCCATCCCAAACAACCCCCCCCCAATACACCAAAACACAGAGAATGAACCCCCATCCCAAACAACCCCCCCAATACACCAACAACCCCCCCATATACACCAACAACCACAGAGAATGAACCCCCATCCCAAACAACCCCCCCAATACACCAACAACCAAGAGAATGAACCCCCTCCCAAACAACCCCCCCCAATACCCCAAACAACCAAGAGAATTGAACCCCCATCCCCAAACAACCCCCCCCAATACACAACAACCCAAGAGAATGAACCCCCATCCCAACAACCCCCCCAATACACCAACAACAAGAGAATGAACCCCCATCCCAAACAACCCCCCCAATACCACCAACAACCAAGAGACTGAACCCCCATCCCAAACAACCCCCCCAATACACCCAACAACCAGAGAAGAACCACATCCCAAACAACCCCCCCCAATACCCCAAAAAACCAAGAGAATGAACCCCCATCCCAAACAACCCAACCCCCCCCAATACACCAACAACCAAGAGAATGAACCCCCATCCCAAACAACCCCCCCCAATACCCCAACAACCAAGAGAATGAACCCCCCATCCCAAACAAACCCCCCCAATACACCAACAACCAAAGAGAATGAAACCCCCATCCCCAAACAACCCCCCAATACACCAACACACCAAGAGAATGAACCCCATCCCAAACAACCCCCCCAATACCCAACAACCAAGAGAATGAACCCCCATCCAAACAACCCCCCAATACCCCAACAACCAAGAGAATGAACCCCCATCCCAACAACCCCCCCAATACACCAACAACCAAGAAGAATGAACCCCCATCCCAAACAACCCCCCCCAATACACCAACAACCAAGAGAATGAACCCCCATCCCAAACAACCCCCCCCATACACCAACAACCAAGAGAATGAACCCCCCCATCCCAAACAACCCCCCAATACACCAACAACCAGAGAATGAACCCCCATCCCAAACAACCCCCCCAATACACCAACAACCAAGAGAATGACCCCCCATCCCAAACAACCCCCCCAATACACCAACAACCAAGAGAATGAACCCCCATCCCAAACAACCCCCCCAATACACCAACAACCAAGAGAATGAACCCCCATCCCACAACAACCCCCCAATACACCAACAACCAAGAGAATGAACCCCCATCCCAAACAACCCCCCCAATACACAACAACCAAGAGAATGAACCCCCATCCCAAACAACCCCCCAATACACCAACAACCAAGAGAATGAACCCCCATCCCAAACAACCCCCCCAATACACAAACAACCAAGAGAATGAACCCCCATCCCAAACAACCCCCCCAATACACCAACAACCAAGAGAATGAACCCCCATCCCAAACAAAATGAAAAGACAGAAGAAAACAGCAAAAAATATAAAACAAAGTAATAAAATAAGACAATTTAAACATTTAAAACAAAGGTTTGCTGGTCACCCTCAGCCCATCCCACCCACTTCTGGTTTCTACGCAACACTTATCTTTCAACTATACTGTGATGTTTAATGTACAATTTCAATCTATCTAATCGAATAGAATCAACAGATTGAAAGTTGAAGATCAATACTTTTACTACAAGTATTAGTATATTAGAACCCGGTCTCTGACCCGGTCTCTCTAGATAACCTAAGATCAATACTTTTACTACGAGTATTAGTATATTAGAACCCGGTCTCTGACCCGGTCTCTCTAGATAACCTAAGATCAATACTTTTACTACGAGTATTAGTATATTAGAACCCGGTCTCTGACCCGGTCTCTCTAGATAACCTAAGATCAATACTTTTACTACGAGTATTAGTATATTAGAACCCGGTCTCTGACCCGGTCTCTCCAGATCACCTAAGATCAATACTTTTACTACGAGTATTAGTATATTAGAACCCGGTCTCTGACCCGGTCTCTCCAGATCACCTAAGATCAATACTTTTACTAGGAGTATTAGTATAGTAGAACCCGGTCTCTGACCCGGTCTCTCTAGATAACCTAAGATCAATACTTTTACTACGAGTATCAGTATATTAGAACCCGGTCTCTGACCCGGTCTCTCTAGATAACCTAAGATCAATACTTTTACTACGAGTATTAGTATATTAGAACCCGGTCTCTGACCCGGTCTCTCCAGATCACCTAAGATCAATACTTTTACTACGAGTATTAGTATATTAGAACCCGGTCTCTGACCCGGTCTCTCTAGATAACCTAAGATCAATACTTTTACTACGAGTATTAGTATATTAGAACCCGGTCTCTGACCCGGTCTCTCCAGATCACCTAAGATCAATACTTTTACTACGAGTATTAGTATATTAGAACCCGGTCTCTGACCCGGTCTCTCTAGATAACCTAAGATCAATACTTTTACTACGAGTATTAGTATATTAGAACCCGGTCTCTGACCCGGTCTCTCTAGATAACCTAAGATCAATACTTTTACTACGAGTATTAGTATATTAGAACCCGGTCTCTGACCCGGTCTCTCCAGATCACCTAAGATCAATACTTTTACTACGAGTATTAGTATATTAGAACCCGGTCTCTGACCCGGTCTCTCCAGATCACCTAAGATCAATACTTTTACTACGAGTATTAGTATAGTAGAACCCGGTCTCTGACCCGGTCTCTCTAGATAACCTAAGATCAATACTTTTACTACGAGTATCAGTATATTAGAACCCGGTCTCTGACCCGGTCTCTCTAGATAACCTAAGATCAATACTTTTACTACGAGTATTAGTATATTAGAACCCGGTCTCTGACCCGGTCTCTCCAGATCACCTAAGATCAATACTTTTACTACGAGTATTAGTATATTAGAACCCGGTCTCTGACCCGGTCTCTCTAGATAACCTAAGATCAATACTTTTACTACGAGTATTAGTATATTAGAACCCGGTCTCTGACCCGGTCTCTCCAGATCACCTAAGATCAATACTTTTACTACGAGTATTAGTATATTAGAACCCGGTCTCTGACCCGGTCTCTCTAGATAACCTAAGATCAATACTTTTACTACGAGTATTAGTATATTAGAACCCGGTCTCTGACCCGGTCTCTCTAGATAACCTAAGATCAATACTTTTACTACGAGTATTAGTATATTAGAACCCGGTCTCTGACCCGGTCTCTCTAGATAACCTAAGATCAATACTTTTACTACGAGTATTAGTATATTAGAACACGGTCTCTCCAGATCCGCCAACAATACTATTTCTAGGGTCAATTTTAGATCAATGTTATGCATTTTCAGCCATTCCTGAACCTATATATTAATTTTTGCTGAAAAGCATGAAGTCTTGAGTCTTGCGTTGTTTTATATATCAACTCATACACCCTGTACCATGGAATCGGTACAACAAAAATCTCTTCCTAACTATTTTGCAATCTGTATGGCACAGTTGTCAACATCCTGGTCCTCAAATGAAACTGGTACACTTTCCTACTTATGCTATTTTTATTGATCCTTTATATTGGGCAGACAGACCAGTTCCCCACCTCCTCCTACTGCAACCTGCCTCCTCCAGTATTGATCCTTTATATTGGGCAGACAGACCAGTTCCCTACCTCCTCCCACTGCCACCTGCCTCCTCCAGTTTAGATCCTTTATATTGGGCAGACAGACCAGTTCCCTACCTCCTCCTACTGCAACCTGCCTCCTCCAGTATTGATCCTTTATATTGGGCAGACAGACCAGTTCCCTACCTCCTCCTGCTGCAACCTGCCTCCTCCAGTTTAGATCCTTTATATTGGGCAGACAGACCAGTTCCCTACCTCCTCCCACTGCCACCTGCCTCCTCCTCCAGTTTAGATCCTTGATATTGGGCAGACAGACCAGTTCCCTACCTCCTCCTGCTGCCACCTCCTCCAGTATTGATCCTTTATATTGGGCAGACAGACCAGTTCCCTACTTCCTCCTACTGCCACCTGCCTCCTCCAGTTTAGATCCTTTATATTGGGCAGACAGACCAGTTCCCTACCTCCTCCTGCTGCCACCTCCAGTTTAGATCCTTTATATTGGGCAGACAGACCAGTTCCCTACCTCCTCCCACTGCCACCTGCCTCCTCCAGTTTAGATCCTTTATATTGGGCAGACAGACCAGTTCCCTACCTCCTCCTGCTGCCACCTGCCTCCTCCAGTTGTGATCCTTTATATTGGGCAGACAGACCAGTTCCCTACCTCCTCCTGCTGCCACCTGCCTCCTCCAGTTTAGATCCTTTATATTGGGCAGACAGACCAGTTCCCTACCTCCTCCTGCTGCCACCTGCCTCCTCCAGTTGTGATCCTTTCTTCCCATTTTTGTGCCAATGCTGTAATCAATTAGTTGTACTCTTAGATTGAACAGACCTTCCCTTACAATTCTGACGACTCCATGAAGGACATAACTCTACCATTCCAATTTACAATATCATTTAAGAACAAAATATCCTTTTCAAACATCTTTGCCATAAATACAGGTATTTTATCAACCAGCACATTTGAGTTCAGCCATAATATTTATTGTAATATTTGTTATCTCTTCTCAGGGGGAAGAAATTTAAATTGTAGCCAGCTCTACAATGCTTGTTTGAAAATGAGACATGGCAATCCACGCAAAGGCAAAAAGGCCATTTTTAAACAATGGATGAGCTTTCCTTAGTAATCTACTTGAGAACCATTTAGGGTTCAAATAAAACTTTTGAATGAAGCTTCTAGAGAGGCTTAGTGCTTTTATATTCAATCATCTCAACCAATCCAATTCTTATTCATTATACAGATAGGCTCGTTTTATTTTGTCTGGTTTAGCGTCCCAGATAAAGCTAAATATTTTTTGCTCATATGATTTGAAAAATGAATCATCAAGAATAGGCAGTGCCATGAGTAAGTGAGTAAACTGAGATATGACTACGGAGTTAATCAGGGCACTTTTTCCATAAATAGACAGGTATTTACCTCTTCATGGTTGCAGGATCTTGTTTTCTATTGAAATTCATTGTGGAAAGCTTATTTATATTTTTGGTGATATGAATACCGAGTATGTCTACTTCACCATCAGCCCATTTTAAACTGCAGGGTAAATGTTGTATTTTTTTAAGGATCCAATACGTAATATTGTACACAATCTGGACCCTCTCTTTCTAAAATTATCCGCCGCCATTGTTGCAACCCCAATTACCAGTCTGTTAAACCTCGCTTTCATATTCGTCCGAGATCTCTAAAGATTGGAAAGCTGCCGGGGTCATCCCCCTCTTCAAAGGGGGAGACACTCTAGACCCAACCTGTTACAGACCTATATCCATCCTGCCCTGCCTATCTAAAGTCTTTGAAAGCCAAGTCAACAAACAGGTCACTGACCATTTCGAATCCCACCGTACCTTCTCCGCTGTGCAATCCGGTTTCCGAGCTGGTCACAGGTGCACCTCAGCCACACTCAAGGTCCTAAACGATATCATAACCGCCATCGATAAAAGACAGTACTGTGCAGCCGTCTTCATCGACCTGGCCAAGGCTTTCGACTCTGTCAATCACCGTATTCTTATCGGCAGACTCAGTAGCCTCGGTTTCTCAAATGATTGCCTTGCCTGGTTCACCAACTACTTCGCAGATAGAGTTCAGTGTGTAAAATCGGAGGGCCTGCTGTCCGGACCTCTGGCAGTCTCTATGGGGGTACCACAGGGTTAAATTCTCGGGCCGACTCTTTTCTCTGTATATATCAACGATGTCGCTCTTGCTGCGGGTGATTCCCTGATCCACCTCTACGCAGACGACACCATTCTGTATACATCTGGCCCTTCCGTGGACACTGTGCTATCTAACCTCCAAACAAACTTCAATGCCATACAACACTCCTTCCGTGGCCTCCAACTGCTCTTAAACGCTAGTAAAACCAAATGCATGCTTTTCAACCGATCACTACCCACAACCGACCAGCATCACCACCCTGGATGGTTCCGACCTTGAATACGTGGAAAACTACAAATGCCTAGGTTTCTGGCTAGACTGTAAACTCTCCATCCAGACTCATATCAAACACCTCCAATCCAAAATCAAATCTAGAATCTGCTTTCTATTTCACAACAAAGCTTCCTTCACTCACGCCGCCAAACTTACCCTAGTAAAACTGACTATCCTACCGATCCTTGACTTCGGCGATGTCATCTACAAAATAGCTTCCAATACTCTACTCAGCAAAACGGATGCAGTCTATCACAGTGCCATCCGTTTTGTTACCAAAGCGCCTTATGCCGCCCACCACTGCGACCTGTATGCTCTAGTCGGCTGGCCCTCGCTACATATTCGTCGCCAGACCCACTGGCTCCAGGTCATTTACCTATGCTAGGTAAAGCTCCGCCTTATCTCAGCTCACTGGTCACGATAACAACACCGACCCGTAGCATGCGGTATATCTCACTGGTCGTCCCCAAAGCCAATTCCTCCTTTGACCGCCTTTCCTTCCAGTTCTCTGCTGCCAGTGACTGGAACGAACTGCAAAAATTGCTGAAGCTGGAGACTTACATTTCCCTCACTAACTTTAAACATCAGCTATCTGAGCAGCTAACCGATCGCTGCAGCTGTACATAGTCCATCTGTAAATAGCCCACCCAATCTACCTACCTCATCCCCATACTGTTTTTATTGACTTTTCTGCTCTTTTGCATACCAGTATCTCTACTTGCACATCATCGTCTGCTCATCTATCACTCCAGTGTTAATCTTTTATTTAAATGGTGATATTGACTGTACGCTTGTTTTTTCCATGTAACTCTGTGTTGTTGTTTCTGTCGCACTGCTTTGCTTCATCTTCACTTGTTCTAATGTTGGGGTCACTCTAGGAAAAGTCATCCATTTTCAAGTTGAAAAAATATACATTTAGGGGGTATTCTCTGCTGTTCAACATAGAGGCAGGTCATTTCTGACCCTTAAGACAACACAAGGGTTAATCAAAATCCATCGGATGTAGTGATCACAACATAGTAGGAAAACCAAAGTTCCAAAGGCTGGGCCTAATATTGCGTATAACAATATGTTTTGTAGTGACTCCTATGTTGTTGATGTAAATAATGTGTTGATCCGTGGTGTGTAATGAGGAGCGACCAGACGCTGCTGGTCTGTGGTGTGTAATGAGGAGCAACCAGACGCTGCTGGTCTGTGGTGTGTAATGAGGAGCAACCAGACGCTGCTGGTCTGTGGTGTGTAATGAGGAGCAACCAGACGCTGCAAATTTATGAAATGACTTTCTCCATTTACTAATAAGCAATGCACCCATTAAGAAAAGGACTGTAAAAACGGTTAAATCCCTGTGGATTGATGAGGAATTGTTTGGTTGAGAGGGTTGAGAACAATAGGAATGGCACATAAGTCTGGCTGCATAACCGATTGGCAAACATACTGCACATTCACAGACCATTCATTCTATAGCAGATCATATCATCTGGCAACATGACAGACCATTCATTCTATATCATCTGGCAACATGACAGACCATTCATTCTATATCATCTGGCAACATGACAGACCATTCATTCTATAGCATCTGGCAACATGACAGACCATTCATTCTATAGCAGACCATATACATCTGGCAACATGACAGACCATTCATTCTATAGCAGATCATATCATCTGGCAACATGACAGACCATTCATTCTATATCATCTGGCAACATGACAGACCATTCATTCTATAGCATCTGGCAACATGACAGACCATTCATTCTATAGCAGACCATATACATCTGGCAACATGACAGACCATTCATTCTACAGCATCAGACAACATGACAGACCATTCATTCTATAGCAGACCATATACATCTGGCAACATGACAGACCATTCATTCTACAGCATCAGACAACATGACAGACCATTCATTCTACAGCATCTGGCAACATGACAGACCATTCATTCTATAGCAGATCATATCATCTGGCAACATGACAGACCATTCATTCTATATCATCTGGCAACATGACAGACCATTCATTCTATAGCATCTGGCAACATGACAGACCATTCATTCTATAGCATCTGGCAACATGACAGACCATTCATTCTATAGCAGACCATATACATCTGGCAACATGACAGACCATTCATTCTACAGCATCAGACAACATGACAGACCATTAATTCTATAGCAGACCATATACATCTGGCAACATGAAAGACCATTCATTCTACAGCATCAGACAACATGACAGACCATTCATTCTACAGCATCAGACAACATGACAGACCATTCATTCTATTGCATCTGGCAACATGACAGACCATTCATTCTATAGCAGATCATATCATCTGGCAACATAACAGACCCTTCATTCTATAGCATCAGACAACATGACAGACCTTTCATTCTATAGCAGATCATATCATCTGGCAACATAACAGACCATTCATTCTATATCATCTGGCAACATGACAGACCATTCATTCTATATCATCTGGCAACATGACAGACCATTCATTCTATATCATCTGGCAACATGACAGACCATTCATTCTACAGCATCAGACAACATGGCAGACCATTCATTCTATATCATCTGGCAACATGACAGACCATTCATTCTATATCATCTGGCAACATGACAGACCATTCATTCTATAGCATCAGACAACATGACAGACCATTCATTCTATAGCATCAGACAACATGACAGACCATTCATTCTATATCATCTGGCAACATGACAGACCATTCATTCTATATCATCTGGCAACATGACAGACCATTCATTCTATAGCATCAGGCAACATGACAGACCATTCATTCTATAGCATCTGGCAACATGACAGACCATTCATTCTATAGCAGACCATATACATCTGGCAACATGACAGACCATTCATTCTATAGCAGATCATATCATCTGGCAACATGACAGACCATTCATTCTATATCATCTGGCAACATGACAGACCATTCATTCTACAGCATCAGACAACATGACAGACCATTCATTCTATAGCATCAGACAACATGACAGACCATTCATTCTATATCATCTGGCAGCATGACAGACCATTCATTCTATATCATCTGGCAACATGACAGACCATTCATTCTATAGCATCAGACAACATGACAGACCATTCATTCTACAGCATCAGACAACATGACAGACCATTCATTCTATAGCATCTGGCAACATGACAGACCATTCATTCTATACCTAATCCTCCTAACCTCTACCTAATCCTCCTAACCTCTACCTAATCCTCCTAACCTCTACCTAATCCTCCTAACCTCTACCTAATCCTCCTAACCTCTACCTAATCCTCCTAACCTCTACCTAATCCTCCTAACCTCTACCTAATCCTCCTAACCTCTACCTAATTCTCCTAACCTCTACCTAATCCTCCTAACCTCTACCTAATCCTCCTAACCTCTACCTAATCCTCCTAACCTCTACCTAATCCTCCTAACCTCTACCTAATCCTCCTAACCTCTACCTAATCCTCCTAACCTGCTATGAAAGTCACTTTTGACATCCCGTCTAGTCAAACTATTAGAAAAATAGGTGAATGCCAGTGGTGGCTGGTGGCAATTCAAATCAGAGGAGGAGGATGGGCTCGTAGTAGGGCTTAAAATGGATGGAACGGGATTCATCACACACATCAAATAAGTGGTTTCCATGTGTTTGATACCATTACATTGACTCCATTCCAGCCATCATTATGAGCCCGTTCTCCCCTCACCAGCCTCCTTCTGGAATACAGACAAACAATCAATGTTGTTTATAAGGCCCTTTTTACGTCAGCAGTGGCCACAAGCGTTTATACAGAAGCCGAGCCTAAAACCCCAAAGAGCAAGCAATGCAAAAAGCATGGTGCATGCTGGGAAAATCTCCCTAAAAAAGCAGGAACCTAGAAAGAAACCTAGATAGGAACCAGGTTCTGAGGGGTGGCCAGTCCTCTTCTGGCTTTGCCGTGTGGAGATTACAAGAGTACATGGCCATTAAGTCCAGATCGTTATTCAAGATGTTCAAACGTTCAAAGATGACCAGCAGGGTCAAATAATAATCACAGTGGTTGTAGAGGGTGCAACGGGTCAGCACCTCAGGAGTAAATGTCAGTTGGTTTTTCATAACCGAGCATTCAGAGGTCGAAACAGCAGGTCCGGGAGAAGCTAGCACGACCGGTGAACAGTTCACAGGGTTCCATAGCCACAGAACAGCCGGAACTGGATCAGCAGCACGACCAGGTGGACTGGGGACAGCCAGGAGTCATCCAGCCAGGTAGTCCTGGGGCATGGTCCTAGGGCTCAGGTCCACCGGGAGGGGAGAAAGAGAGAGAGATGCGACATTGTGGTCCCATCCAAAGCAACCCACAGAGAGGGCCAATCAGGCAAGATATACTGTAACCCCACCCACTTTGCCAAACCACCAAAAGGTATATCAACAGACCACTAACTTACTACTCTGAGTGTACCCTACAAAGATCTTAGTTTTTTTTAACCTAGAACATCAGAATTTAAAAGTTACAACTTTTCCACCATCCACTTCCTTATGTCTGAAACACAGGCTTCCAGGGAGGGCAATTTTGGGGCTTCACCATGTTTCATCGAAAAGTACAGCTGTGTGTCGTCTGCATACCAGTGAAAATTGACACTGTGCTTCCGAATAACCAAGAGGTAGCATATATAGTCAAAACAATAGTTGTCCTGGAATGGAACCTTGAGGAACACCGAAACGTGCCATTGATTTGTAAGAGAATAAATCATCCCACAGAGACAAACAAATATATTTCCGACATATAAGATCTAAAACAGGAAAGAACTTGTCCACGTAGACCAATTACAGTTTACGAATGACATCACCAAGCGGTAAAATATATAGTGAAAACAATAGTGGTTCTAAAACGGAACCTTGAGGAACACTGAAACATAAAATTGATTTGTCAGAAGACAAACCATCCACAGAGACAAACTGATATCTTTCCTCTCAAAAAGAATGTGGTGATCGATGGTGTCAAAAGCTGGACTAAGGTCTAGGAGCACGAGGACAGATGCAGAGCCTTGGTCTGACACCATTAAAAGGTAATTTACCACCTTCAAGAGTGCAGTCTCAATGCTATGATGGGGTCTAAAACCAGAATAGATCATTTTGTATACATTATTTGTCTCCAGGAAGGGAGTGAGTTACTGAGCAACAGCTATTTCTGGAATGGGGAGATTCAATATACGTCAATTGTTTTTTTTTCCGGGGTCAAGGTTTGATACACATCCGGAGGATAAGGAGCCATTTACAATGTTCAACGTAGAAAGGCCAAGCACAGGAAGTAGCTATTTCAGTAATTTAGTTGGAATAGGGTCCAGTACACAGCTTGAAGGTTGAGAGACGATGACTATTTCCATTAATGTGTCGAGAGATATAGTACTAAAACACTTGAGTGTCTCCCTTGATCCTCGGTCCTGGCAGAGTAGTTGCAGACTCAGGATAACTGAGCTTTGGAGAAATGGAGTCCGTAATTTGCTTTTCGTCAAAGAAGTTCATGAAGGACAAAAAAAAACTTGAATGTCTCCATTGATCAGAGGTCCTGGCAGTTCTGTGCAGACTCAGACTATTTCCATGACAACTGAAATATACTGTTCCATCGATGTGGATCGGGGGGGTGTTCCCTCTGCTGTTTCCTGAAGTCCACAATCATCTCCTTAGTTTTGTTGACGTTGAGTGTGAGGTTATTTTCCTGACACCACACTCCGAGGGCCCTCACCTCCTCCCTGTAGGCCGTCTCGTCGTTGTTGGTAATCAAGCCTACCACTGTTGTGTCGTCCGCAAACTTGATGATTGAGTTGGAGGCGTGCGTGGCCACGCAGTCGTGGGTGAACAGGGAGTACAGGAGAGGGCTCAGAACGCACCCTTGTGGGGCCCCAGTGTTGAGGATCAGTGGGGTGGAGATATTGTTACCTACCCTCACCACCTGGGGGAGGCCCGTCAGGGAGTCCAGTACCCAGTTGCACAGGGCGGGGTCGAGACCCAGGGTCTCGAGCTTGATGACGAGTTTGGAGGGTACTATGGTGTTAAATGCTGAGCTGTAGTCGATGAACAGCATTCTCACATAGGTATTCCTCTTGTGCAGATGGGTTAGGGCAGTGTGCAGTGTGGTTGAGATTGCATCGTCTGTGGACCTATTTGGGCGGTAAGCAATTTGGAGTGGGTCTAGGGTGTCAGGTAGGGTGGAGGTGATATGGTCCTTGACTAGTCTCTCAAAGCACTTCATGATGACGGAAGTGAGTGCTACGGGGCGGTAGTCGTTTAGCTCAGTTACCTTAGCTTTCTTGGGAACAGGAACAATGGTGGCCCTCTTGAAGCATGTGGGAACAGCAGACTGGGATAGGGATCGATTGAATATGTCCGTAAACACACCAGCCAGCCAGCTGGTCTGCGCATGCTCTGAGGGCGCGGCTGGGGATGCCGTCTGGGCCTGCAGCCTCGCGAGGGTTAACACGTTTAAATGTTTTACTCACCTCGGCTGCAGTGAAGGAGAGTCCGCATGTTTTGGTTGCGGGCCGTGTCAGTGGCACTGTATTGTCCTCAAAGCGGGCAAAAAAGTTATTTAGTCTGCCTGGGAGCAAGGCATCCTGGTCCGTGACTGGGCTGGTTTTCTTTTTGTAAACCCTGCCACATACCTCTTGTGTCTGAGCCGTTGAATTGCGATTCTACTTTGTCTCTATACTGACGCTTAGCTTGTTTGATTGCTTTGCGGAGGGAATAGCTACACTGTTTGTATTCGGTCATGTTTCCGGTCACCTTGCCCTGATTAAAAGCAGTGGTTCGCGCTTTCAGTTTCACGCGAATGCTGCCATCAATCCACGGTTTCTGGGTTGGGAATGTTTTAATTGTTGCTATGGGAACGACATCTTCAACGCACGTTCTAATGAACTTGCTCACCGAATCAGCGTATTCGTCAATGTTGTTGTCTGATGCAATACGAAACATATCCCAGTCCACGTGATGGAAGCAGTCTTGGAGAGTGGAATCAGATTGGTCAGACCAGCGTTGAACAGACCTCAGCGTGGGAGCTTCTTGTTTTAGCTTCTGTCTGTAGGCAGGGAGCAACAAAATGGAGTCGTGGTCAGCTTTTCCGAAAGGAGGGCGGGGGAGGGCCTTATATGCATCGCGGAAGTTAGAATAGCAATGATCCAAGGTTTTACCAGCCCTGGTTGCGCAATCGATATGCTGATACAATTTAGGGAGTCTTGTTTTCAGATTAGCCTTGTTAAAATCCCCAGCTACAATGAATGCAGCCTCAGGATATATGGATTCCAGTTTGCAAAGAGTCGAATAAAGTTTGTTCAGAGCCATCGATGTGTCTGCTTGGGGGGGAATATATACGGCTGCGATTATAATCGAAGAGAATTCCCTTGGTAGATAATGCGGTCGACATTTGATTGTGAAGAATTCTAAATCAGGTGAACAGAAGGACTTGAGTTCCTGTTTGTTGTTGTGACCACACCACGTCTCGTTAACCATAAAGCATACGCCCCCGCCCCTCTTCTTACCAGAAAGATGTTTGTTTCTGTTGGCGCGATGCGTGGAGAAACCAGCTGGCTGCACCGACTCCGATAGCATCTCTCGAGTGAGCCATGTTTCCGTGAAGCAAAGAACGTTACAGTCCCCGATGTCCCTCTGGAATGCTACCCTTGCTCGGATTTCATCAACCTTGTTGTCAAGAGACTGGACATTGGCGAGTAGTATGCTAGAGAGTGGCGCGTGATGTGCCCGTCTCCGGAGCCTGACCAGAAGACCGCTTTGTTTGCCTCTTTTACGACGTCGTTGTTTTGGGTCGCAGGCTGGGATCCATTCCGTTGTCCTGGGTGAAAGGCAGAACACAGGATCCGCTACGGGAGGATTATGATGATTTTTGACTATCCGGAGGATTATGATGGTTTCTGGAAGACTGATGATTTCTGACTGTCTGGAGGATTACCATGATTTCTGACTGTATGGAGGATTATGATGATTTCTGGTGTCTGGAGGATTGATGATTTCTGCTGTCTGGAGGATTATGATGGTTTCTGACTGTCTGGAGGATTATGATGGTTTCTGACTGTCTGGAGGATTATGCATCAATATGAGAAGGACTTTACTTTTAATTCCGACATACAAGTATTTTTCCTAGAATGTACTACTTTTTAATCTCCCAACCGGGTTTTAGACCTGAACACAAATCTCGTGATAAAGGTATCACGTGTTTGTCGCACCATTCCCAGATCAGCATAGTAATTTATCCACCTTACTTATCTAACAGATTGTATCACTTAAACCCTATGCTATTTAACACACCTGAATTCATTGTCCACTTAAACCCTATGCTATTTAACACACCTGAATTCATTGTCCACTTAAACCCTATGCTATTTAACACACCTGAATTCATTGTCCACTTAAACCCTATGCTATTTAACACACCTGAATTCATTGTCCACTTAAACCCTATGCTATTTAACACACCTGAATTCATTGTCCACTTAAACCCTATGCTATTTAACACACCTGAATTCATTGTCCACTTAAACCCTATGCTATTTAACACACCTGAATTCATTGTCCACTTAAACCCTATGCTATTTAACACACCTGAATTCATTGTCCACTTAAACCCTATGCTATTTAACACACCTGAATTCATTGTCCACTTAAACCCTATGCTATTTAACACACCTGAATTCATTGTCCACTTAAACCCTATGCTATTTAACACACCTGAATTCATTGTCCACTTAAACCCTATGCTATTTAACACACCTGAATTCTGAATTCATTGTCCACTTAAACCCTATGCTATTTAACACACCTGAATTCATTGTCCACTTAAACCCTATGCTATTTAACACACCTGAATTCATTGTCCACTTAAACCCTATGCTATTTAACACACCTGAATTCATTGTCCACTTAAACCCTATGCTATTTAACACACCTGAATTCTGAATTCATTGTCCACTTAAACCCTATGCTATTTAACACACCTGAATTCATTGTCCACTTAAATAATCAAAGGAATCTCTATTTGGAGAATAATGACCCCGCCCCCAACGTGTCTCCAATCATTTGGGAAGCAGGCGATGCAGTTAGAAGGAATTTGAATTCTTATCTCACAACTAAAAGAAATACAACATTAATTACAGTCACTTTTAAGAGCTAAAAATAAGGCAGCTTGAAGATTCGTCGGAATAAAGACTTCCTCCAAACAGCTCGTCAAAGAATTACAAGCTGCAAGATCAACATTTGACCGACTGCTCACAGATAAAGCAGACACATCTATTTGTTTTTTTCAGGCCAGACACAGATTATATAAACATGAAAATAAAGACCAGTCGACCTCCTCTCAAGACCGGCGAAAGAATAGAAGTGTACCAGACGTTATACCTTAATTAAAGGATCAATCTGGGGAAATGAACAACACACTGAGAGACAACTAACCGTTGCTCTACAGTTCACACTCAAGCAATAATCTGCCTGACATGCAATCCTTTCTGGATAAACTCTCTCTCTCACCGATTCATGTGGGAGATAGAGAATTGCCATGCAAGGAGATATCCTAAGAAGAAATACAATTAAAAACCTTAAAAATGGGAAATCCCCAGGTCCTGATGGGTTTGCAACCAGAGTTTTATAAGAATTGCGTGGATTTCTTAACGGAACACCCTACTCAGAATGTATACAGACTCCAGAGGCGAACCACCTCCTACTTTGAACCATGCTGATGTTGCTCTAGCTATAGGTCTGTGTCCCTCATTAATGTGGACAGATCTTATCTGAGAACCTAGCTAAGGAGACTAGAAAGATTTCTAGTAACTTGAATAAAGACTGACCAAACTGGTTTTATAAACACAGAGGCATTCATTCACTAATGTCAGACATCTCCTCGAGGTAATGCAACACCGTGAGCAATCACAACATAGAGACTGTCTCTATCATTGAATGCCAAGAAGGCATTTGACCGAGTAGAATGGCCATACCTATTTAAAATACTTACCCGCTTTGAAGTGGGTTGAGAATTTAATTTACTCGATAAAGTTGATATACCATGCCCCTCAGGCTGCTGTAATAACAAATGGAACGCAGTCACCTACTTTATTTTTGGATAGAGGGACACGTCAGGGCTGGACACTATCGCCTCTGTTATTTGCCTTGGTATTAGAGCTCCTGGCAGAGGCTATACGTACCCAGGAAGGTCTGACACCTTGCTCTAATTGGGTCAGAGGTGAACCTTGCTCTAATTGGGTCAGAGATTAACCTTGCTCTAATTGGGTCAGAGATTAACCTTGCTCTAATTGGGTCAGAGATTAACCTTGCTCTAATTGGGTCAGAGATTAACTTTGCTCTAATTGGGTCAGAGATGAATTTTTCTCTAATTGGGTCAGAGATTAACCTTGCTCAGAATGGCTCAGAGATTAACCTTGCTCAGAATGGCTCAGAGATGAACCATGCTCTAATTGGGTCAGAGATTAACCTTTGCTCTAATTGGGTCAGAGATTAATTTCTCTCTAATTGGGTCAGAGATTAACCTTGCTCTAATTGGGTCAGAGATTAACCTTGCTCTAATTGGGTCAGAGATTAACCTTGCTCTAATTGGGTCAGAGATTAACTTTGCTCTAATTGGGTCAGAGATTAACCTTGCTCTAATTGGGTCAGAGATGAACCTTGCTCTAATTGGGTCAGAGATTAACCTTGCTCTAATTGGGTCAGAGATGAACCTTGCTCTAATTGGGTCAGAGATTAACCTTGCTCTAATTGGGTCAGAGATTAACCTTGCTCTAATTGGCTCAGTAAGGACTCCTGTTGACTCCTGCTTCAACCAACCAACCTCATTAATCAGTGTCATGACTAGTGACAGAAACCCAGTCAGCATAGAAGTTAAACATAACTGGATTCTTAAACGTACCCTTAAAACTGAGCTGACAAGAAGTTGGATTACTGAAAAATTACTGATTATTGAAAAAAAAAAGACCAAGGTTGAAATTTTGTAAACTGCAGCTACCATATAATGTAGGAGACCTGGGCACTACCTAATTCATTATTAATACTATTTTATAACTGGGCATGTCATGCTCGCAGAATTACACAGTGGCTCAGAGGTGAACCTTGCTCTAATTGGCTCAGAGATTAACCTTGCTCTAATTGGCTCAGAGATTAACCTTGCTCTAATTGGGTCAGAGATGAACCTTGCTCTAATTGGGTCAGAGATGAACTTTGCTCTAATTGGGTCAGAGATTAACCTTGCTCAGAATGGCTCAGAGATGAACCTTGCTCTAATTGGGTCAGAGATGAACCTTGCTCTAATTGGGTCAGAGATGAACCTTGCTCTAATTGGGTCAGAGATGAACCTTGCTCTAATTGGGTCAGAGATGAACCTTGCTCTAATTGGGTCAGAGATTAACCTTGCTCTAATTGGGTCAGAGATGAACCTTGCTCTAATTGGGTCAGAGATGAACCTTGCTCTAATTGGGTCAGAGATGAACCTTGCTCTAATTGGGTCAGAGATTAACCTTGCTCTAATTGGGTCAGAGATGAACCTTGCTCTAATTGGGTCAGAGATTAACCTTGCTCTAATTGAGTCAGAGATTAACCTTGCTCTAATTGGGTCAGAGATTAACTTTGCTCTAATTGGGTCAGAGATTAACCTTGCTCTAATTGGGTCAGAGATTCATTTTTCTCTAATTGGGTCAGAGATTAACCTTGCTCTAATTGGGTCAGAGATTAACCTTGCTCAGAATGGCTCAGAGATGAACCTTGCTCTAATTGGGTCAGAGATTAACCATGCTCTAATTGGGTCAGAGATTAACCATGCTCTAATTGGGTCAGAGATTAATTTTTCTCTAATTGGGTCAGAGATTAACCTTGCTCTAATTGCGTCAGAGATTAACCTTGCTCTAATTGGGTCAGAGATTAACCTTGCTCTAATTGGGTCAGAGATTAATTTTGCTCTAATTGGGTCAGAGATTAACCTTGCTCTAATTGGGTCAGAGATGAACCTTGCTCTAATTGGGTCAGAGATGAACCTTGCTCTAATTGGGTCAGAGATGAACTTTGCTCTAATTGGGTCAGAGATTAACCTTGTTCTAATTGGCTCAGTAAGGACTCCTGTTGACTCCTGCTTCAACCAACCAACCTCATTAATCAGTGTCATGACTAGTGACAGAAACCCAGTCAGCATAGAAGTTAAACATAACTGGATTCTTAAACGTACCCTTAAAACTGAGCTGACAAGAAGTTGGATTACTGAAAAATTACTGATTATTGAAAAAAATATTAATATGTTTACATTACTTATTTTATTCATTTCCCACGGTTTTGTCAAGACAAAATCAAAGTGATTTTCCACCAGCTTTGGTTGCTGATTGTGTATAATGTTGAATCCTCAGCATGCATGGACACACAAGCGTTGTTCAATGCCAGTGGCAGGACATTGGTAAAAATAGAAAAGAGTAGAAGGCCTAGAGAGCTGCCCTGCGGTACACCACACTTTACATGTTTGACCATAGAGAAGCTTCCATTAAAGAAACCCCTCTGAGTTCTATTAGATAGATGGCCATATTGTGGATTCAGAGCTGAGGTTGAAAATCATAGCACGTACATCCTTTCAACAACAGGTTATGGTCAATAATAGCAAATGCTGCACTGAAATCTAACAGTACAGCTCCCACAATCTTCCTATTATCAATTTCTTTCAACCAATCATCAGTCATTTGTGTCAGTGCAGTACATGTTGAGTGACCTTCTCTATAAGCATGCTGAAAGCATGCTGTTAATTTGTTTACAGAGAAATAGCATTGTATCTGGTCAAACACAATTTTCTACAAAAGGTTTTTGCTAAGAGTTAGCAGCAATCTGATTGGTCGGCTGTTAGAACCAGTAAAAGGTGCTTTACCATTCTTGGGTAGAATGACTTTTGGCTTCCCTCCAGGTCTGAGGACAAACATTTGTCTCCACACTCAGATGAAAGATATGACAAACAGGAGAGTCAATACAGTCAGATACCATCCTCTGCAGCGTTCCAGCTAAGTTGTCAATACCAGGTGGTTTCTCATTATCGACGGACCAAAATAATTCTTCCACCTCATCCAAACTTACTTTACAAAAATCTTAAATTACAATGCTTCCCCTTTCATTATTAGGTATTTGATGCATGAATGTGATGGCTCGCAGTTTGTTGTTGACATTTCATGCCTAAGTTTGCCAATGAAATAGTCATTAAAGTAAATCGGCAAAATCAAAATGTTTTTTACTATAAATGAGACATATGATTCAATGAAAGAGGGAGTTGAATTAGTCTAGTTTTCTATCATAAATCATATAAAGTATCTTGGTTTAATAATAATTATATTATTATGAATTATTATAATAATTATTATAAGATTTATTAATAGTAGAGTTTCTTCCTCATTTTCGTTCAGTTAATTCACATAATTCCTAATTTCACAGTAACTTTGCCGATCAGATGTGCAGACAAACTTATTCACCACTCCTTTAGCCTCGTCCCTCTCTCAACCATACAGCTTCTCTGTTCCTCATCCATCCACGGTGCCTTAACAGATCTTTAGCCTCGTCCCTCTCTCAACCATACAGCTTCTCTGTTCCTCATCAATCCACGGTGCCTTAACAGATCCTTTAGCCTCGTCCCTCTCTCAACCATACAGCTTCTCAGTTCCTTATCAATCCACGGTGCCTTAACAGATCCTTTAGCCTCGTCCCTCTCTCAACCATACAGCTTCTCTGTTCCTCATCCATCCACGGTGCCTTAACAGATCTTTAGCCTCGTCCCTCTCTCAACCATACAGCTTCTCAGTTCCTCATCAATCCACGGTGCCTTAACAGATCCTTTAGCCTCGTCCCTCTCTCAACCATACAGCTTCTCAGTTCCTCATCCATCCACGGTGCCTTAACAGATCCTTTAGCCTCGTCCCTCTCTCAACCATACAGCTTCTCAGTTCCTCATCCATCCAAGGGGCCTTAACAGATCCTTTAGCCTCGTCCCTCTCTCAACCATACAGCTTCTCAGTTCCTCATCCATCCAAGGGGCCTTAACAGTTTGTTTCTTAACAGGTGCATTCCTATCAATAACTGGAAGAAACTATTTCATAAATGGATCAAGTGCAGCATCTGGATGCTCCTCATTACATCAGACCCAAAAAATAAATATTATGTTGTATCTTCAACATTCCAACCTCGTAGTGTGGAAATATATATAAAACACAGGAAATATGGTTTTTTGACTGCACTGAGCCTTTAAAAGTCATACATTTACCTTTAAAAACCATGTGGAAGATTTCCAGTCATTCCAATGAATAAAGTGCTTTTTGATCCTAAAGAATATGAATGGTCAATACACCTTGAGATTTGCTTTGCCTACTTATCATTCTTTTATGTTTTAGTTGTCATCAAGGATGAAGAGGATTCAATTCAGATTTCTCTAACATAATCATAGACTGCTTCACTCACAGATATATATATTTTTTTAAAGAGTACATTCTGCTCTCATAGAGCATCTTACTTCAGAACAATCAAAATGTACTGCTATACTTACCAATTGCGGCTGTTGAAGTCTATCAAATATGTGCAGACATTTCTTATTAGATTCGATCAAATATTTTACAATTAACAACAAAGAGCCCGCAAGATGAGTTGTGGAGATGTACTGTAGAAGTTAAGAGTCGTCAAAACATAGCTTCCATCTTTTTCTCGACGATTTATTTTTTAAATATATTTTACCTTTATTTAACTAGGCAAGTCAGCTAAGAACAAATTCTTATTTTGTCAGCTCGGGGATTTGAACTTGCAACCTTCCGGTTACTAGTCCAACGCTCTAACCACTAGGCTACCCTGCCGCCCCTCTACTCTAACCACAAGGCTACCCTGCCGCCCCTCCACTCTAACCACTAGGCTACCCTGCCGCCCCTCCACTCTAACCACTAGGCTACCCTGCCGCCCCTCCACTCTAACCACTAGGCTACCCTGCCGCCCCTCCACTCTAACCACTAGACTACCTGCCGCCCCTCCACTCTAACCACTAGGCTACCTGCCGCCCCTCCACTCTAACCACTAGGCTACCTGCCGCACCTCCACTCTAACCACTAGGCTACCTGTCGCCCCTCCACTCTAACCACTAGGCTACCCTGCCGCCCCTCCACTCTAACCACTAGGCTACCCTGCCGCCCCTCCACTCTAACCACTAGGCTACCTGCCGCCCCTCCACTCTAACCACTAGGCTACCTTCCGCCTCTACACTCTAACCACTAGGCTACCCTGCCGCCCGACGATTAGCTAATAATATCCAGACGCGTATTAAAAACGATCTAGCTGGTTGAGCAAAGTGCCTCTCCCTGATGGAGACGCCCTCCCTCTGCTGTCCGTCGCACCTCCGCAACCCTTTCAGCATACACTCCAGGGCTCCATTTTTAAACATTTAACCAGGTAAAACCCATCGAGGTTAAAATCCTATTTTGCGACCTGACAAGAAGGCAAAACATGGAACCTGCAGCGTGTCCAAAAAATACACATAAAAGACAAAAAGTGTCACAAGTTAAAGACACAACTGAAGATTAGAAACAACTGCAGTTGTCACAAAGAGTGTTGTCGATCAGAGTCTTTAAAAAACAGGCAAAGACACCAACTCCCCTAGCTTTAAAACCTTCTGAAACATGTTCCAGGATGAAGGGGCATTATGGGGGGGAAACATATGGTTTCCCCATCTCAGTTCTAGCTTTAGGAACAGACAAGGACAGCAGCAACTGTGAACAAAGACTGTACTGAGTGACTGATCTGGTCAGTAAAGAACAGAGAAACAAAGGGAGTTGTCCCATCAATGCTTCGTACATTTAAAAAAAGTGTACCGGTGCTTTAGTCTCCTGGTGGAGCTCACAGTGATGGGTGAGTGATCTAGCATTGGTAATACATCTTAAAGCAACATGATACACTGTGTCCAGAGTTTTTAAGATACTTGCTGAGGCCTGCATATAAACAATGTCAACATAATCCAACACTGATTTGACTGAAGTGGTTTGATCAAGATCCTTTCTGACTAACGTTGAAAAGCAAGATGTGTTCCTGTTAATAGAAACCCAATTTCAACTTTCAGTTTCTTGGTCAAGGTTTCAATGTGCCGTTTAAAAGTCAACTTCTTAACCAAATCCCAAGATACTTTATAGGAGGTGAACCTATCAATTTGCTGGCCTGTTATAGTTCAAATCTGCAACTGACTCCATCTGTTAACTTTCAGGGAAGAGAAAACCATAAACACACAAGTTTAAATTGGAAAAAAAGCTGCCTTTGAATAACATCAAAGGCCAACTGTAAGTCCTGAAAAGCCTTGTCAATATTAGATGCTCTAGAATCAATAATTGTGTCATCAGCATACAGATGGAGATTTGCAGAGTCAACAGTCTTTACCTATATCATTTATATACAGTGTAAAAAAGGATCGGACCTAAAATTGAGCCTTGGGGAACTCCTTTTGTATGTCTTCGAAACTCAGATTTCATACCCTCCTGTGCTATACACTGTGTTCTGTCAGAAAGGTCGTTCTCGAACCGATCCATTGCATCGACACTTAAACCACATTTTTTTAGTCTATTCAACAGCAGGGTGTGGTCAACAGGGTCGAAGGCCTTCGATATGTCAATAAAAAAGTGAAACACAGGGATTTTTCTTGTCCTGAGCATCTAGAATATCACCTACAACCTTACTTACAGCAGTAATTGTAGTATGCTTGGGTCTAAAACCCAACAGTAATTGTAGTATGCTTGGCTCTAAAACCCAACAGTAATTGTAGTATGCTTGGCTCTAAAACCCAACAGTAATTGTAGTATGCTTGGCTCTAAAACCCAACAGTAATTGTACAATGCTCGGCTCTAAAACCCAACAGTAATTGTACTATGCTCGGCTCTAAAACCCAACAGTAATTGTACTATGCTCGGCTCTAAAAGCCGACTGGAAATCAGATATAACTGAGTTATTATGAAGAAAGTCTTTGAACTGGTGAGTTCTCCAGGTTTTCTAAAACCTTTGCCAGCGCAGACAGTTTAGATACGGGACGACAGTTATCCAACTGGGACGGATCTCCACCTTTATGTAAAAGCATGACATGGGCTGCTTTCCAGACTTTCGAAATGGTATTACTCTCCAATTAAATATTTAATATATGAGTGAGAGGGGCAGCAATGATCTCTGCACCAATTGTTTGAAAATATGGGTTTAATTCATCCGGGCCTCTTTCTTTATATCAATACATTTGAGTTCCTTTACAACTTCTGAAAGCTCAATCTCGGTAAAAATGAAATAGATGAACCGTAGGCCAGCATGTGGCAGTTTCATTCACAGCCTCATTTGAGATGTTAGGAAGGAGTTCATTATCAAATAAATGTCCAGCTTTAGCAAAATGCTCATTAAACATGTCAAACAGCTTATTCTTGTGAGTCACATCCATTGAATTTGAGGTCAATTTCAACAGAAGACCAGAGGAGTTTGTGTTAGCATTCATGGATTTAAATGGTTTTCCCATAATTTGGTCGGGTTATTGAGGTTTGCCTTGGTAGATTCGTAATAAAAGCTAGATTTGCATTTCTGTATTAACAAGGTACATTTCTTTTTCAGTGCCCTGAATAACTGCCATTCTGCCTGGGAAGTACCCCTTTCTGGCTTTGGCCCACTGTGTATTTATGGGATCCAATCAGATAATTCTCCTGTAAACCAGGAACTGTCTCTACCTCCTTACCCGGTACTTTCTGAGAGGGGCCTAATAATCCCAAATAGTAGAAAACGAGGAATGAAAATAGGAGAATTCCTCTTCGATATCTGTCATAAGTGCTATCCTATCTATGAAGTTCATTCTGCTCACAGAACTAACAAAAATGTTTTGGCTATGAACCGAGAGGACACTTTAGGGATTTTAGTGTCTCTAATGCAAGCAACTGCACAACGATCACTTAAATCATTAGCGATAATACCAACGGCCGAGTATTTAGGAGGATTGCTTGTTAGAATAACATCAAATAAGTGTTGATTTAGAGATGTCTTTGGGATTGAGTTTTGTGACTGCATTTATAATTTGTGTAAAATGTAAATTTATTGCACAGTCCCCTTATGGCCTAGGAGTTTGGAGATAACCAATCGCAGTTTAAATCGCCCATAAGGACCATTTCATCTCCCCCCCAACCACGCATCAGTTCAGCCAGAGAATCCAGGGATTCTACTTTTGCAGATGGAGATCTATAACATCCTATCAAATCTAAAGTTCACAGCTTTCGATAACTGCAGTTTCAATGCTTAAAAATGCTTAAAAACTGTTTTGTTTTAGATAAAGACCTTAGTTCAGTAACCGAACATCGGTCTTTAAAAAATAAAAAATAGGCGGATATACCCGGGCCAGTTGTCCTGAATCTGCACAAGACTGTTTGTGTTTTAGTACTATATCTCTCTTGACACAATGATGAAAATAATCATGGCCTCTAAACCTTCAAGCTGCATACTGGACCCTATTCCAACTAAACTACTGAAAGAGCTGCTTCCTGTGCTTGGCCCTCCTATGTTGAACATTATAAATGGCTCTCTATCCACCGGATGTGTACCAAACTCACTAAAAGTGGCAGTAATAAAGCCTCTCTTGAAAAAGCCAAACCTTGATCCAGAAAATATAAAAACTATCGGCCTATATCGAATCTTCCATTCCTCTCAAAATGTTTAGAAAAGGCTGTTGCGCAGCAACTCACTGCCTTCCTGAAGACAAACAATGTATACGAAATGCTTCAGTCTGGTTTTAGACCCCATCATAGCACTGAGACGGCACTTGTGAAGGTGGTAAAACTTTGTCGGTCACATCGATAAACGTTATATCCATCCAAGTCTATAGACTGATTTAGAACAGATTTCTTAAGCCAGGTCTCGGACAGTACTAAGACATCTGGGTCAGCAGTGTGAACCCAGACTTTTATCATGTCCATGTTCTGCATCAGACTCCTCATATTAATATGCATCAGTCCCAACCCTGATCTAGTTTTAAAATAATTTAGAGTGGGAAGTTCATCCATAGCCAATGGGCCTGGGTGGATGTTTCCTGATTCATAGCCAATGGGACTGGGAGAATGTTTCCTGATTCATAGCCAATGGGCCTGGGAGAATGTTTCCTGATTCATAGCCAATGGGCCTGGGAGAATGTTTCCTGATTCATAGCCAATGGGACTGGGAGAATGTTTCCTAATTCATAGCCAATGGGCCTGGGTTTGGGTGAATGTTTCCTGATTCATAGCCAATGGGACTGGGAGAATGTTTCCTAATTCATAGCCAATGGGCCTGGGTTTGGGTGAATGTTTCCTGATTCATAGCCAATGGGCCTGGGTTTGGGTGAATGTTTCCTGATTCATAGCCAATGGGCCTGGGTTTGGGTGAATGTTTCCTGATTCATAGCCAATGGGCCTGGGTTTGGGTGAATGTTTCCTGATTCATAGCCAATGGGCCTGGGTTTGGGTGAATGTTTCCTGATTCATAGCCAATGGGCCTGGGTTTGGGTGAATGTTTCCTGATTCATAGCCAATGGGCCTGGGTTTGGGTGAATGTTTCCTGATTCATAGCCAATGGGCCTGGGTTTGGGTGAATGTTTCCTGATTCATAGCCAATGGGCCTGGGTTTGGGTGAATGTTTCCTGATTCATAGCCAATGGGCCTGGGCTTGGGTGAATGTTTCCTGATTCATAGCCAATGGGCCTGGGTTTGGG
This sequence comes from Oncorhynchus kisutch, assembly GCF_002021735.2. Classification (NCBI taxonomy): domain Eukaryota; kingdom Metazoa; phylum Chordata; class Actinopteri; order Salmoniformes; family Salmonidae; genus Oncorhynchus; species Oncorhynchus kisutch. The sequence continues at coordinate 44,274,630 of NC_034202.2, read as the reverse complement.
TGAATGTTTCCTGATTCATAGCCAATGGGCCTGGGCTTGGGTGAATGTTTCCTGATTCATAGCCAATGGGCCTGGGTTTGGGTGAATGTTTCCTGATTCATAGCCAATGGGCCTGGGTTTGGGTGAATGTTTCCTGATTCATAGCCAATGGGCCTGGGCTTGGGTGAATGTTTCCTGATTCATAGCCAATGGGCCTGGGCTTGGGTGAATGTTTCCTGATTCATAGCCAATGGGCCTGGGTTTGGGTGAATGTTTCCTGATTCATAGCCAATGGGCCTGGGCTTGGGTGAATGTTTCCTGATTCATAGCCAATGGGCCTGGGTTTGGGTGAATGTTTCCTGATTCATAGCCAATGGGCCTGGGTTTGGGTGAATGTTTCCTGATTCATAGCCAATGGGACTGGGTTTGGGTGAATGTTTCCTGATTCATAGCCAATGGGCCTGGACTTGGGTGAATGTTTCCTGATTCATAGCCAATGGGCCTGGGCTTGGGTGAATGTTTCCTGATTCATAGCCAATGGGCCTGGGCTTGGGTGAATGTTTCCTGATTCATAGCCAATGGGCCTGGGTTTGGGTGAATGTTTCCTGATTCATAGCCAATGGGCCTGGACTTGGGTGAATGTTTCCTGATTCATAGCCAATGGGCCTGGGCTTGGGTGAATGTTTCCTGATTCATAGCCAATGGGCCTGGGCTTGGGTGAATGTTTCCTGATTCATAGCCAATGGGCCTGGGTTTGGGTGAATGTTTCCTGATTCATAGCCAATGGGCCTGGGTTTGGGTGAATGTTTCCTGATTCATAGCCAATGGGCCTGGGTTTGGGTGAATGTTTCCTGATTCATAGCCAATGGGCCTGGGTTTGGGTGAATGTTTCCTGATTCATAGCCAATGGGCCTGGGTTTGGGTGAATGTTTCCTGATTCATAGCCAATGGGCCTGGGTTTGGGTGAATGTTTCCTGATTCATAGCCAATGGGACTGGGTTTGGGTGAATGTTTCCTGATTCATAGCCAATGGGCCTGGGCTTGGGTGAATGTTTCCTGATTCATAGCCAATGGGACTGGGTTTGGGTGAATGTTTCCTGACACCAAAAAGCAGAATAATAATAAACACACCTTGATTTATTTATTCCTAAAATCGCACTGCTTTTAGCTGATTTTGAATACAGTCATCTGATACAACAAACACAGTTTTGAGCCAGATCAAACCCTGTAGATTTTATGTCCATGTCACAGTAGGAGTCAAATGGTAACACAACGGGATCCCTCTGAAAGATACAAGCTGCTATACCATCAGTCAAAGTAGGGTTTAGCGGTATCTCTCTGGGGTACGGAGATGAGATTGTCTAAATGATGAAAAACAACACAATGAGCCATAACCCATGTAGGCAGAAATTACAACAGTTTGTACAAAATACCCATTTTAACTGAATCCAACATTTCACTAAAACAAAAAGAAAATAACATTTTAAATAAACTGAGTCAATCTAATGAAAAACGTTAAATCCCCCCCTCACCTCTCCCCTGTCTCTCCCCTCACCTCTCCCCTGTCTCTCCCCTCACCTCTCCCCTGTCTCTCCCCTCACCTCTCCCCTATCTCTCCCCTCACCTCTCCCCTGTCTCTCCCCTCACCTCTCCCCTGTCTCTCCCCTCACCTCTCCCCTATCTCTCCCCTCACCTCTCCCCTGTCTCTCTCCCCTCACCTCTGCCCTGACCTCTCCCCTATCTCTCCCCTCACCTTCTCTCTCCCCTCACCTCTCCCCTGTCTCTCCCCTCACCTCTCCCCTGTCTCTCCCCTCACCTCTCCCCTGTCTCTCCCCTCACCTCTCCCCTGTCTCTCCCCTCACCTCTCCCCTGTCTCTCCCCTCACCTCTCCCCTGTCTCTCCCCTCACCTCTCCCCTGTCTCTCCCCTCACCTCTCCCCTGTCTCTCCCCAGTCTCTCCCCAGTCTCTCCCCAGTCTCTCCCCAGTCTCTCCCCAGTCTCTCCCGTCTCTCCCCTCACCTCTCCCCTGTCTCTCCCCTCACCTCTCCCCAGTCTCTCCCTCACCCCTCCCCTGTCTCTCCCCTCACCAGTCTCTCCCCTCACCTCTCCCCAGTCTCTCCCCTCACCTCTCCCCAGTCTCTCCCCAGTCTCTCCCCTGTCTCTCCCCTCACCTCTCCCCTGTCTCTCCCCTCACCAGTCTCTCCCCTCACCTCTCCCCTGTCTCTTCCCTCACCCCTCCCCAGTCTCTCCTCCCTCACCCCTCCCCTGTCTCTCCCCTCACCTCTCCCCTATCTCTCCCCTCACCTCTCCCCTGTCTCTCCCCTGTCTCTCCCCTCACCTCTCCCCTGTCCTCTCCCCAGTCTCTCCCCTCACCTCTCCCCTGTCTCTCCCCTGTCTCTCCCCTCACCTCTCCCCTGTCTCTCCCCTCACCTCTCCCCTGTCTCTCCCCTGTCTCTCCCCTCACCTCTCCCCTGTCTCTCCCCTGTCTCTCCCCTCACCTCTCCCCTCACCTCTCCCCTGTCTCTCCCCTCACCTCTCCCCTCACCTCTCCCCTGTCTCTCCCCTATCTCTCCCCTCACCTGTCTCTCCCCTGTCTCTCCCCTCACCTCTCCCCTGTCTCTCCCCTGTCTCTCCCCAGTCTCTCCCCTCACCTCTCCCCTGTCTCTCCCCTGTCTCTCCCCTCACCTCTCCCCTGTCTCTCCCCTCACCTCTCCCCTGTCTCTCCCCTGTCTCTCCCTCACCTCTCCCCAGTCTCTCCCCTCACCTCTCCCCTGTCTCTCTCCCCTCGCCTCTCCCCTGTCTCTCCCCTCACCTCTCCCCTGTTCTCTCCCCTGTCTCTTCCCCTGTCTCTCCCCAGTCTCTCCCAGTCTCTCCCGTCTCTCCCCTCACCTCTCCCCTGTCTCTTCCCTCACCTCTCCCCAGTCTCTCCCTCACCCCTCCCCTGTCTCTCCCCTCACCTCTCCCCAGTCTCTCCCCTCACCTCTCCCTGTCCTCTCCCTGTCTCTCCCCTCGCCTCTCCCCTGTCTCTCCCCAGTCTCTCCCCAGTCTCTCCCCAGTCTCTCCCCAGTCTCTCCCGTCTCTCCCCTCACCTCTCCCCTGTCTCTTCCCTCATTTCTTCCCCAGTCTCTCCCCTCCCCCTCCCCTGTCTCTCCCCTCACCCCTCCCCAGTCTCTCCCCTCACCTCTCCCCAGTCTCTCCCCTCACCTCTCCCCAGTCTCTCCCCTCACCTCTCCCCAGTCTCTCCCCAGTCTCTCCCCTGTCTCTCCCCAGTCTCTCTCCCTGTCTCTCCCCTCACCCCTCCCCAGTCTCTCCCTCACCTCTCCCCAGTCTCTCCCCTCACCTCTCCCCTTGTCTCTTCCCTCACCCCTCCCCAGTCTCTCCCCTCACCCCTCCCCAGTCTCTCCCCTCACCTCTCCCCAGTCTCTCACCTCTCCCAGTCTCTCCCCTCACCTCTCCCCTGTCTCTCCCCTCACCTCTCCCCTGTCTCGTCCCCTCACCCCTCCCCAGTCTCTCCCCTCACCTCTCCCCAGTCTCTTCTCCCCCTCACCTCTCCCCAGTCTCTCCCCTCACCTCTCCCCAGTCTCTCCCCTCACCTCTCCCCAGTCTCTCTCCCCTCACCTCTCCCCAGTCTCTCCCCTCACCTCTCCCCAGTCTCTCACCTCACCTCTCCCCAGTCTCTCCCCTCACCTCTCCCCTGTCTTTCCCCAGTCTCTCCCCTCACCTCTCCCCTCACCTCTCCCCAGTCTCCTCCCCTCACCTCTCCCCAGTCCTCTCACCAGTCTCTCCCCTCAACCTCTCCCCAGTCCTCTCCCCTGTCTCTCCCCTCACCCCTCCCCTGTCCTCTCCCCTCACCCCTCCCATGTCTCTCCCCTCACCTGTCTCTCCCCTCACCTCTACCCAGTCTCTCCTCCCTCACCTCTCCCCAGTCTCTCCCCTCACCTCTCCCCTGTTCTCTCCCCAGTCTCTCCTCCACTCCCTCCTCTCTCCCCCACCTCTCCCTCCTCTCTCCCCCTCCGCCCCCCTCCCGCCCCCCTCTCTCCCCACTCACCGCCCCCCTCTCTCCCCCACGCCCGCCCCACTCTCTCCCTCTCCCCCACCTCCCTCCTCTCTCCCCCACTCCCTCCTCTCTCCACCACTCCCCCCCTCTCTCCCCCCACTCCCTCCTCTCTCCCCCACTCCCTCCTTTTCTCCCCCACTCCCCTCCTCTCTCCTCTCTCCCTCCCCCTCCCCCGTCCTCCCCACTCCTCCTCTCTCCCCTCACCTCTCCCCCACTCCCTCCTCCCTCCTCTACTTCCCCTCTCTCTCCCCCACCTCTCTCCCCACTCCCTCCTCTCTCCCCCACTCCCTCCTCTCTCCCCCACCTCTCCCTCCCTCTCTCCCCCACCTCTCTCCCCCACTCCCTCCTCTCCCCCACCTCTCCCTCCGTCTCTCTCCCCCACTCCCACCTCTCTCCCCCACTCCCTCCTCTCTCCCCCACTCCCTCCTCTCTCCCCCCACTCCCCTCCTCTCTCCCCCACCTCTCCCTCCCCGTCTCTCCCCCACCTCTCCCTCCGTCTCTCTCTTCCCCCACTCTCCCTACTCTCCCTCCGTCTCTCTCCCCCACCTCTCCCTCCGTCTCTCCCCCACCTCTCCCTCCGTCTCTCCCCCACCTCTCCCTCGTCTCTCCCCCACCTCTCCCTCGTCCCTCCCCACCTCTCCCTCGTCTCTCCCCCACCTCTCCCTCGTCCCTCCCCTCCCCCCCACCTCTCCCTCTCCCTCCTCCACCTCTCCCCCACCTCGCCACTCTCTCCCCCACCTCTCCCTCCCCCACATCCCCCACTCCCTCCCCCACTCCCTCCTCTCTCCCCCATCCTCCCCGTCCATCTCTCCCCCACTCCCTCCTCTCTCCCACCTCTCACCTCCTCTCCCCCACTCCTCCTCCCCCACTCCCTCCTCTCTCCCTCCTCTGTCCCCCACCTCTCCCTCGTCTCTCCCTTGACTCTCCCCGTCTCTCCCCCACGTCCTTCCTCCTCCTCCTCACCCACCTCTCCCTCGTCTCCTCTCCCCCAGCTCTCCCTCGGCTCTCCCTCGCTCTCTCCCCTGCCTCTCCCTCTCTCTCTCCCCCGCCTCTCCCCAGTCTCTCCCCCACCTCTCTCCCCCCTCCCCCCACCTCTCCCCCCCCCCCCACCTCTCTCCCCCCCACCTCTCCCCCCCCACCTCTCCCTCGTCTCTCCCCCACTCTCCCTTGGCTCTCCCTCGGCTCTCCCCTGCCTCTCCCCAGTCTCTCCCTCGTCTCTCCCCCACCTCTCCCTCGTCCCTCCCCCACCTCTCCCCTCTCTCCTCCTCCACCTCTCCCTCCTCTCTCCCCGTCCTCTCCCCCACTCTCTCCCCCACCACCACTCCCTCCTCTCTCCTCCACTCCCTCCTCTCTCCCCCCCTCCCTCATCTCCCTCACCCCCTCCCCCGTCTCTCCCCCACTCCCTCCTCACCCTCCCCCACCTCTCCCCCACTCCCTCCTCACTCCTCCTCTCCTCTTCTCCCCCACTCCCTCACCTCTCCCTCCCCACTCCCTCCTCTCTCTCCCCCACCTCTCCCTCCCACTCCCCCTCCTCTCTCCCCCACCTCTCCCTCCCACTCCCTCCTCTCTCCTCACTCCCTCCTCTCTCCCCCACTCCCACCTCTCTCCCCACCTCTCCCTCCGTCTCTCCCCCACCTCTCCCTCCGTCTCTCCCCCATCTCTCCCCCATCTCCCCCCACTTCTCCACCCCATCTCTCCCCCACTTCTCACCCACTTCTCACCCGTCTCTCCCCCCCTTCTCCCCGTCTCTCCCCCACTTCTCACCCGTCTCTCCCCCACTTCTCACCCGTCTCTCCCCCACTTCTCACCCGTCTCTCCCCCACTTCTCACCCGTCTCTCCCCCACTTCTCACCCATCTCTCACCCCCATCTCTTCTTCTCTTTGGATCTACTCGCGTATTCTATCTATTCTCTGACATAATATCTTTAGAATCATATACACTATCTAAAACCTCAATGTCTGGCGTGGTTTCTCCCAGACCAACGAGTACCTCAGACGATCTGCCTGTCTGCTACAAACAGAGTAGCAGCCTGAGGCACTAGAGCAGGAGCGTGACTGGGTCCTGCCACCTGCAACTGGGTCTGAATGCTAACTAGGCTAGATCAGGACTAACCTCATTCTAAAACGGGTCAGTAAGGTCTGAAAGATATATATATATATATTTTTTTTAAATATGTCTGGATTGCCTATATGTCTTTCCACCCCAGTTAATACTTGCTGGAAGCAACCATNCTGGGTTTGGGTGATGTTTCCTGATTCATAGCCAAGGGGGACTGGGTTTGGTTGAATGTTTCCTGATTCATAGCCAATGGCCTGGGCTTGGGTGAATGTTTCCTGATTCATAGCCAATGGGACTGGGTTGGGTGAATGTTTCCTGACACAAAAAGCAGAATAATAATAAACACACCTTGATTTATTTATTCCTAAAATCGCACTGCTTTTAGCTGATTTTGAATACAGTCATCTGATACAACAACACAGTTTTGAGCCAGATCAAACCTGTAGATTTTTATGTCCATGTCACAGTAGGAGTCAATGGTAACACACAACGGGATCCTCTGAAAGATACAAGCTGCTATACCATCAGTCAAAGTAGGGTTTACGGTATCTCTCTGGGGTACGGAGATGAGATTGTCTAAATGATGAAAAACAAACACAATGAGCCATACCCATGTAGGCAGAAATTACAACAGTTTGTACAAAATACCCATTTTAACTGAATCCAACATTTCCACTAAAACAAAAAAGAAAATAACATTTTAAATAAACTGAGTCAATCTAATGAAAAACGTTAAATCCCCCCCTCACTCTCCCCTGTCTCCCCTCACCTCTCCCTGTCTCTCCCCTTCACCTCTCCCCTGTCTCTCCCCTCACCTGACCCTATCTCTTCCCTCACCTCTCCCTGTCTCTTCCCCTCACCTCTCCCTGTCTACCCCTCACCTTCCCCTATCTCTCCCTCACCTCTCCCCTGTCTCTCCCTCACCTCTGCCCTGACCTCTCCCCTATCTCTCCCATCCCGTCTCTCCCTCACCTTCCCCTGTCTCTCCCCTCACCTCCCCTGTCTCTCCCCTCACCTCTCCCTGTCTCTCCCCTCACCTCTCCCCTGTCTCTCCCTCTCACCTCTCCCTGTCTCTCCCCTCACCTCTCCCTGTCTCTCCCCTCACCTCTCCCTGTCTCTCCCCTCACCTCTCCCCTGTCTCTCCCCAGTCTCTCCCCAGTCTCTCCCCAGTCTCTCCCCAGTCTCTCCCCAGTCTCTCCCGTCTCTCCCCTCACCTTCCCCTGTCTCTACCCTCACATCTCCCCAGTCTCTCCCTCACCCCTCCCCTGTCTCTCCCTCACCAGTCTCTCCCTCACCTATCCCAGTCTCTCCCCTCACCTCTCCCCGTCTCTCCCAGTACTCTCCCCGTTCTCTCCCCTCAACTATCCCTGCTCTCCCCTCACCAGTCTCTCCCTCACCTCTCCCCTGTCTCTTCCTCACCCCTCCCCAGTCTCTACCCTCACCCTCCCCTGTCTCTCCCTCACCTCTCCCTATATCTCCCCTCACCTCCCCCTGTCTCTCCCTGTCTCTCCCTCACCTCTCCCCTGTCTCTCCCCAGTCTCTCCCCTCACCTCTCCCCTGTCTCTCCCCTGGTCTCCCCTCACCTCTCCCTGGTCTCTCCCCTCACCTCTCCCCTGTCTCTCCCTGTCTCTCCCTCACCTCTCCCTGTCTCTCCCCTGTCTCTCCCTCACCTATCCCTCACCTCTCCCATGTCTCTCCACTCACCTATCCCCTCACCTCTCCCCTGTCTCTCCCCTATCTCTCCCCTCACCTGTCTCTCCCCTGTCTCTCCCTCACCTCTCCCCTGTCTCTCCGTCTCTCCCAGTCTCTCCCCTCACCTCTCCCCTGTCTCTCCCCTGTCTCTCCCTCACCTCTCCCTGTCTCTCCCTCACCTCTCCCCTGTCTCTCCCTGTCTCTCCCCTCACCTCTCCCCAGTCTCTCCCTACCTCTCCCTGTCTCTCCCTCGCCTCTCCCCTGTCTCTCCCCTCACCTCTCCCCTGTCTCTCCCCTGTCTCTCCCCTGTCTCTCCCCAGTCTCTCCCCAGTCTCTCCCGTCTCTCACCTCACCTCTCCCGTCTCTTCCCTCACCTCTCCCCAGTCTCTCCCCTCACCCCTCCCCTGTCTCTCCCCTCATCCTCTCCCCAGTCTCTCCCCTCACCTCTCCCCTGTCTCTCCCCTGTCTCTCCCCTCGCCTCTCCCCTGTCTCTCCCCAGTCTCTCCCCAGTCTCTCCCCAGTCTCTCCCCAGTCTCTCCCGTCTCTCCCCTCACCTCTCCCCTGTCTCTTCCCTCATTTCTCCCCAGTCTCTCCCTCTCCCCCTCCCCTGTCTCTCCCCTCACCCCTCCCCAGTCTCTCCCCTCACCTCTCCCCAGTCTCTCCCCTCACCTCTCCCCAGTCTCTCCCCTCACCTCTCCCCAGTCTCTCCCCAGTCTCTCCCCTGTCTCTCCCCAGTCTCTCCCCCCCCCACCACCCTGTCTCTCCCCTCACCCCTCCCCAGTCTCTCCCCTCACCTCTCCCCAGTCTCTCCCCTCACCTCTCCCCTGTCTCTTCCCCTCACCCCTCCCCAGTCTCTCTCCCCTCACCCCTCCCAGTCTCTCCCCTCACCTCTCCCCCAGTCTCTCACCTCTCCCCAGTCTCTCCCCTCACCTCTCCCCTGTCTCTCCCCTCACCTCTCCCCTGTCTCTCCCCTCACCCCTCCCCAGTCTCTCCCCTCACCTCTCCCCAGTCTCTCCCCTCACCTCTCCCCAGTCTCTCCCCTCACCTCTCCCCAGTCTCTCCCCTCACCTCTCCCAGTCTCTCCCCTCACCTCTCCCCAGTCTCTCCCCTCACCTCTCCCCAGTCTCTCACCTCACCTCTCCCCAGTCTCTCCCCTCACCTCTCCCCTGTCTTTCCCCAGTCTCTCCCCTCACCTCTCCCCTCACCTCTCCCCAGTCTCTCCCCTCACCTCTCCCCAGTCTCTCCCCAGTCTCTCCCCTCACCTCTCCCCAGTCTCTCCCCTGTCTCTCCCCTCACCCCTCCCCTGTCTCTCCCCTCACCCCTCCCATGTCTCTCCCCTCACCTGTCTCTCCCCTCACCTCTCCCCAGTCTCTCCCCTCACCTCTCCCCAGTCTCTCCCCTCACCTCTCCCCTGTCTCTCCCCAGTCTCTCCTCCACTCCCTCCTCTCTCCCCCACCTCTCCCTCCCTCTCCCCCACTCCCGCCCCCCTCTCTCCCCCACTCCCGCCCCCCTCTCTCCCCCCACTCCCGCCCCCTCTCTCCCCCACTCCCTCCTCTCTCCCCCACTCCCTCCTCTCTCCCCACTCCCCCCTCTCTCCCACTCCCTCCTCTCTCCCCACTCCCTCCTTTCTCCCCCCACTCCCTCCTCTCTCCTCCCCCTCCCCCCGTCTCTCCCCACTCCCTCTCTCTCCCCTCACCTCTCCCCCACTCCCTCCTCCCTCCTCTACTTCCTCCTCTCTCCCCCACCTCTCTCCCCCACTCCCTCCTCTCTCCCCCACTCCCTCCTCTCTCCCCCACCTCTCCCTCCTCTCTCCCCCCACCTCTCTCCCCCACTCCCTCCTCTCCCCCACCTCTCCCTCCGTCTCTCCCCACTCCCACCTCTCTCCCCCACTCCCTCCTCTCTCCCCCACTCCCTCCTCTCTCCCCCACTCCCTCCTCTCTCCCCCACCTCTCCCTCCGTCTCTCCCCCACCTCTCCCTCCGTCTCTCCCCCAACCTCTCCCTCCGTCTCTCCCCCCACCTCTCCCTCCGTCTCTCCCCCACCTCTCCCTCCGTCTCTCCCCCACCTCTCCCTCGTCTCTCCCCACCTCTCCCTCGTCCCTCCCCACCTCTCCCTCGTCTCTCCCCCACCTCTCCCTCGTCCCTCCCCCTCCCCCACCTCTCCCTCGTCCCTCCTCCACCTCTCCCCCACCTCGGCCCTCTCTCCCCCACCTCTCCCTCCCCCACTCCCCCACTCCCTCCCCCACTCCCTCCTCTCTCCCCCACTCCCTCCTCTCTCCCCCACTCCCTCCTCTCTCCCACCTCTCCCTCCTCTCTCCCCCACTCCCTCCCCCACTCCCTCCTCTCTCCCTCCGTCTGTCCCCCACCTCTCCCTCGTCTCTCCCTTGACTCTCCCGTCTCTCCCCCACGTCCTTCCCTCCTCTCTCACCCACCTCTCCCTCGTCTCTCCCCCACCTCTCCCTCGGCTCTCCCTCGGCTCTCCCCTGCCTCTCCCCAGTCTCTCCCCCGCCTCTCCCCAGTCTCTCCCCCACCTCTCTCCCCCCTCCCCCACCTCTCTCCCCCCCCCCCCACCTCTCTCCCCCCCACCTCTCCCCCCCACCTCTCCCTCGTCTCTCCCCCCACCTCTCCCTTGGCTCTCCCTCGGCTCTCCCCTGCCTCTCCCCAGTCTCTCCCTCGTCTCTCCCCCACCTCTCCCTCGTCCCTCCCCCACCTCTCCCTCCTCTCTCCTCCACCTCTCCCTCCTCTCTCCCCCGTCTCTCCCCCACCTCTCTCCCCCACCACCACTCCCTCCTCTCTCCTCCACTCCCTCCTCTCTCCCCCACTCCCTCATCTCCCTCACCCCTCCCCCGTCTCTCCCCCACTCCCTCCTCACCTCTCCCCCACCTCTCCCCCACTCCCTCCTCACTCCCTCCTCTCTCTCCCCCACTCCCTCACCTCTCCCTCCCCCACTCCCTCCTCTCTCCCCCACCTCTCCCTCCCACTCCCTCCTCTCTCCCCCACCTCTCCCTCCCACTCCCTCCTCTCTCCCTCACTCCCTCCTCTCTCCCCCACTCCCACCTCTCTCCCCCACCTCTCCCTCCGTCTCTCCCCCACCTCTCCCTCCGTCTCTCCCCCATCTCTCCCCCATCTCTCCCCCACTTCTCACCCATCTCTCCCCCACTTCTCACCCACTTCTCACCCGTCTCTCCCCCACTTCTCACCCGTCTCTCCCCCACTTCTCACCCGTCTCTCCCCCACTTCTCACCCGTCCCGTCTCTCCCCCACTTCTCACCCGTCTCTCCCCCACTTCTCACCCGTCTCTCCCCCACTTCTCACCCATCTCTCACCCCCATCTCTTCTTCTCTTTTGGATCTACTCGCTGTATTCTATCTATTCTCTGACATAATATTCTTTAGAATCATATACACTATCTAAACCTCAATGTCTGGCGTGGTTTCTCCCAGACCAACGAGTACCTCAGACCGATCTGCCTGTCTGCTACAACAGAGTAGCAGCCTGAGGCACATAGAGCAGGAGCGTGACTGGGTCCTGCCACCTGCAACTGGGTCTGAATGCTAACTAGGCTAGATCAGGACTAACCTCATTCTAAAACGGGTCAGTAAGGTCTGAAAGATATATATATATATATTTTTTTTTAAATATGTCTGGATTGCCTATATGTCTTTCCACCCCAGTTAATACTTGCTGGAAGCAACCATTACAGCTGTGAATAATTTCTACCAACTTCGCACAACTCTTATGGTAAGATATGACCCTTGTTTTTCTCCAAATTGTTCAAGCCCCAGTAAATTTGTTTGGGAATCATTGATGGACAGCAATATTCAAATCGTATCTATGATTTTCAAGCAAATTGAAGTCAGGAGTGAGACTAGAGCACTCAGGAACACTCAACACCACTTGGAAAGCCATTACGGCGTGTCTGTCTATAGCATGAACATGTATGTTATTGTCTTTGCAGAAAAATACAACTCTATCCCAGGGTTTTCAGAAGACAGAGGTGGGTTTTCAGAAGACAGAGGTGGGTTTTCAGAAGACAGAGGTGGGTTTTCAGAAGACAGAGGTGGGTTTTCAGAAGACAGAGGTGGGTTTTCAGAAGAACAGAGGTGGGTTTTCAGAAGAACAGAGGTGGGTTTTCAGAAGAACAGAGGTGGGTTTTCAGAAGAACAGAGGTGGGTTTTCAGAAGACAGAGTTCTTACCTTGCTTCTTTCATATTTATTTTCAACAAACTCTAAAAAGAAAGTAAGAAAGTCACACCGATTATTCTCCCAAACATTAAATGGGTTCTAGCACGTTTTTTTGGGTTCTTCAGGTTATGAAGACAGTTGAATTAGCGTAGTCATTGAACACAGTGGGAGAGGTGTGTCATAATAATAATTTATAATTAAGGCAACGAGGGATGGAATAAGCGGAACTGTTTAAAAATAATAATGTTTTACAGCATGTCAAGATGTTAAATAGAATTAATTACATCATCTTAATGTCAACATGATTAGATAAAATAAATCATGTTAATATCATCAAGTTATTGTGTGCAGGGTGTCGTCTTTCGGATGGGACGTTAAACGGGTGTCCTGACTCTCTTGCTGAGGTCATTAAAGATCCCATGGCACTTATCGTAAGAGTAGGAGTGTTATCCCCGGAGTCCTGGCTAAATTCCCAATCTGGCCCTCATACCATTATGACCACCTAAAATCATCCCCAGTTTTACAATTGCCTCATTCGTTCCCCCCTCCTCTCCCCTGTCACTATTCCCCAGGTCGTTGCTGTAAATGAGAACGTGTTCTCAGTCAACTTACCTGGTAAAATAACTGTAAAATAAATTCATTAATTAAAAATGTAACTGGTTCTCCTACATAAAAAGATAGACACCTAGTGGTTTGAATATTGACTGAGCTCAACCCAATGAACATATTTTGCCCACAGCTTATTAGCCTACAATGCATAAAGATAGATATATTTTAATTTATTTTACCTTTATTTAACTAGGCAAGTCAGTTAAGAACAAATTCTTATTTACAATGACGGCCAAACCCGGATGACGCTGGGCCAATTGTGCGCCGCCGAATGGGACTACCAAACACGGCCGGATGTGATACAGCCTGGATATCGAACCAGGGACTGTAGTGACACCTCTTACACTGAGATGCCTTAGACCGCTGCGCCACTCGGGAGCCCATATCATGTTTCCCAGGTCGATTATGTTCATTCTACATTAATGCATGAACCACAAGATATGACATTAAATAAAAATCCCCAGAAAGGTATATTAATATTTATTCATATTATTAATATTAAATGCGACAATAATTATTGATGATTATTAACACGATGTCATTTTATTTAATCGTGTTGACATCAGATCATGTAATTAATTGGCCCTTGTATTCGACAGCTCACTTGACATGCTGTAAAACACAGTTCCCATCCCTCGTTGCCTTAATTACCATGACACATCTCTCCCACTGTGTTCACTGGCTGTGCTAATTCCACTGGTTGTCTAAATTGACCTGGATAAAAGAGAACTGTGTGCTGAAACTGGTGTTTGCTAGACCCATTAAATGATTAGCAGCATAATTGGGAAACAGTATTGTTTTGGCAGCACCATGTCATGGGTATACTTTGCACTGACAAGGGACTGGGGAGTTTGTTAGGATCAAAAGCCCAGGTAAAAAAAAAAAAGTTCACAGGAAATAGTCTTTTAGTTTTCAGAAAAACTCTGGGTGTAGAGTTCGTTAGTATCTTATTCAACATGATTCACAGCTGTAAAGGCTCTGCTAAAAGGTGCTTCTACCAAGTACAAACTCTGGGGTGTGTGAATACATATGCAAATCAATACATTCACAATCTCTGTATTTCTTAGTAATAAGGACAATTTTCAAACAACAACACAAATTATTCTTCGCACTTTGAAAATGTAGGTTGTGTAGATCGATAGGGAAAAACATCTAATGCACTCTCTTCAAGACGGAATGTTAAGGCAGCAACATGTGAAGACCGTGGCTATGGAGACGCTCTCACCCAGGACATCATAATATGGAGACAAGACATTACATGTGACCAGGCTGCCATCTAGAGTCCATAGCCTGGTACTTCACCCATTTATTTAACCTTTATTTAACCAGGCAAGTCAGTTAAGAACACATTCTTATTTTCAATGACGGCCTGGGAACAGTGGGTTAACTGCCTGTTCAGGGGCAGAACGACAGATTTGTACCTTGTCAGCTCGGGGGTTTGAACTCGCAACCTTCCGGTTACTAGTCCAACGCTCTAACCACTACTTCACCCATCTAGAGTCCATAGCCTGGTACCCATCTAGAGTCCATAGCCTGGTACCCATCTAGAGTCCATAGCCTGGTACCCATCTAGAGTCCATAGCCTGGTACACATCTAGAGTCCATAGCCTGGTACACATCTAGAGTCCATAGCCTGGTACACATCTAGGGTCCATAGCCTGGTACTTCACCCATCTAGGGTCCATAGCCTGGTACTTCACCCATCTAGAGTCCATAGCCTGGTACCCATCTAGAGTCCATAGCCTGGTACCCATCTAGAGTCCATAGCCTGGTACCCATCTAGAGTCCATAGCCTGGTACCCATCTAGAGTCCATAGCCTGGTACCCATCTAGAGTCCATAGCCTGGTACCCATCTAGAGTCCATAGCCTGGTACACATCTAGAGTCCATAGCCTGGTACACATCTAGAGTCCATAGCCTGGTACCCATCTAGGGTCCATAGCCTGGTACCCATCTAGAGTCCATAGCCTGGTACCCATCTAGGGTCCATAGCCTGGTACCCATCTAGAGTCCATAGCCTGGTACCCATCTAGGATCCATAGCCTGGTACACATCTAGAGTCCATAGCCTGGTACCCATCTAGGGTCCATAGCCTGGTACACTAGACAGAAATCCATCTACTTCTTAATTGACTGTAGAAAAGTCGCCAGTAATTCAGTCCATCTACGTCACTGTGTAATCGAGCACATAAGCCTCTGATGTGTGGAGCTGTGAAATGCACTGGAAATACAATGTTGACTTGACGCTGTGTGTGTGTGTGTGTGTGATTCTGTGTGTGTTGAAGGGTCTCAGTATAAATATGTATGCATAGATCAATAGGCATTAAAAAGGTCAATGCCAGGCGATGAGGGATCGCTCAGTAAATACACTGTAATTCATTATGAAGGCTTATGTTCACACACACACACACGCACACACACAAGGACGGGGGCACGAACACAAGTTTCAGTCTTCTATCCTCGTGAGGACCTAGAATTTATTCTATTCTCTCTAAGCCATACACCTAACTCAAACACTAACACCTTACCCTAACCCCTAAGCTTAG